>NW_006432945.1:4541393-4590091 GCF_000325575.1 Pteropus alecto
CTCTGTCTCTCTGCTTTACAGGACACAAAAACCCTCCACTTTGGGTCAGACCGACCATCTACCATCTGACACCACTCTTATGGCTGAGCAGCTAAGCACTCACATAACTGTTGAAATTTGTGTCCCCTCAAAGTTATGGTCTTTAAACCTATCTGGCTTCCAGCATAGCAGTGCAATCTATTTACACTCAGGTTCGGAATATTTGTTATTTGTTTATTAGTGAGCAACATAACATTGATTTTTATCCACAGTCCATGTTAGCTGTTTCTCTCATCTTTGATCTTTGGACACTAGTGATTTCAATTCCAAAATTTCCCAATGTTTGGTTTGCTTGGCTTTTATTTTTTATTTCGATATAAAAAATTAATGGATTTTCATACTCCATTAAAATAGAATATGATTTCTACTTCACAATTTATTTAGCCAATATCATGTACTTTGGAAATTTCTATCCTTTTTCTGACGGTCAGAAACATGTCTTCCCTGAAAGAATTTGGGAGAGGCACAGGACGCCATTGAAATCCTCCATTCTCTATTATGCTTACACCTGGTCAAGTTCTTATTCCAATTCCCAAAGTTCCTATTTCACTTGTTTATCAGTTTCCTTATTCCTTTCCCACTATTGATTCCCCCGCCCTTCCAGCAAATGAACTTACCTCTTACTTTACTAAGAAAACCAAGGTTAACAGAGGTGAGAACTCCCCTCCTTGAATCTATAATTCTGAAGTTCTCCCTACCCTCCCCCCAATTTATTTCCTTTCTTTCAGTTTCATGGGAAGAATCATCTGCCCTTTAGTATGAGATCAGACCCTTCATCTATTCTTCACTCAATTCCATCAGCTCTTTTCCGACACAGTAATTATTACCTCTGCTGTATTTCCAATCTCTTCCTCTTCGTTGATTTGCAGACTTTAAATTCCTCTAGTCTTTGCTTTGAATTTCTGTAGTTTCTTACTACTTGACCTTTCTACTTCCCAGTCAGAAATGTAGGTACCCAGCAGTTCCTTCTGTGGCTCCTCTCCTCCGGCCTATTTCTTAAGTATGCACACACTCCCTCAACCCCAAGGTTTTACTTTTAGTACTGTTTTTATTTCACGATACATCGATGAGATTGTCCCTAGGTGATTTCTTTGATTCCCTGAACTTCTACTGGTCTATTTGCTGCTGATACCAATGTTTTCATTTCTCTTTAATGTTTTCATTCACTCTTAAATTGTACAGTGCCTACTGGACCACCTCTACTTGGTGTAACTCCAAACCATATGTACAAAACTCCACTGATCAGTCTCCCCGCCCCAAGTCAGCTTCTTCTACCATCTCTCTTATTGTCTTTAAGTGGTGTAACTGTCCACCCACGCATCTAAGCCAAACTGGAAGCCACCAAGGCCCCTCCCTTACTTGAATATCCAGTCAGAACCTACGTTCTGTCTTTTCTCTTGAAGTTCTCCAGGGTCATTTTCTCTCCCATGGCCCCTGCTGCTGCTTGACCATAATCAGTTCTCTTTGGAACTCCTGGGATGGTCTTTCTGCTTTGATTTTTTCCCCCACGAATCAAGCTTTTTCTGATCCCTAACATTCCTACATTCTTCCCTCTGCTCCCTTTCCCTTAAACACTTTGTCTACTCTGATCTTAACCTTGTCAAACATTTCTGAACACAAACATCAACTGAGATCTTCCTTAACAACAGAAATGTAGTTCTATTGAAATCACTTTTGTGCTTAAAACCCTCTAACAGACTTCTGTTGCCCTTGAGATAAAGTTTAAACTCCTTAGCATGACACACAGATTTTCTCTAGACTTTCCTCTCACCAAATTTCTACCTACTCCTTATGTTCTCATTGCAGCGAATTTCTCGCATCTCACATCTCTGTCATTCTCAGTGCTATCCTGTGCCACCATGGTCCGTATCCTTGCTCAGGTTCTTTTTTCTACTTGCAATGCTTCTAATGCCTTCTCCCCATCCCTGTCTAGCAAATCAACATCTATTTATCTTTTTTAAATGATGTCAGAAATCACCTACTCTTAGAATCTTTTTTCCATGCCACCGCCCACCACTTAGAACTGATTCTCTTTCCTTTTAGCACTCCTGTACAGTCTTCTATTATAGTGTCTTTAATGGATATATTTGTTTCAAGTCTATCTGTCTCCCTCTAACAATGAGCACATAGAGAAACACAGAGGGAATAATATGCACATACAAGATAGGAAGTACCCCAAGAGTGATAGTCACCATCTATTTATCTCGGGGGCACAGAGAAAGAACATCTAATTAAGTTAGCACCTCATACTGTGCCCAACACATTTCCTTAGTAGATGGGTTCAGCTTATGGAGCACATTAATGATTTATTGCGAAGGAGAAAAGGAGGGAGCAGCCAGCTTAGGGGATGACCCCAAAGAAGCTTCCCATTGGCTCAGTCCATTTCCCCTCCGAACTATACCTTCATATTCACTCAATTTTGCATCTGTACCATCCCTTCTGGGAGCAAGGGGCTCAAGGCAATTGTCAATGAGTAGAGCAGCTAATCCGTGTTCTGCCAACAAATTCACAGAAGTTCCTTCCAGCTCTGTCTCACTTGGTAACTCAAATTCCTTGCTTGAAATTGTGGTGAGGGAACAGGTGGACGAGAAATAACTAATCAGTCCACGGCCTTCAGCTCACTGTGGTGACTACAGCCAACCCCACCTGTCCCCATCCTGTTCAGAGTCGGTCACCCATCAAAACCCACTGGGGCCAAGATGATTCCCAATCTTCTGTAGTCCACAAGCACCTGAGGAGTTTATCATCAGAGAGATCTGTGTTCGAATCTTGGCTTCACCACTTCCAAGATGTGACACTGACACAGTCCTCAACCTCTCTAAGCTCCAAATGCTTCATCTGTGAAGTGAGAACAACACTTTTCTTAAAGTGCTGCCATCCAGAATAATGTCATCTGAAATGCCTCACTCAGGATCTCCCACAAATAACCATATGCTGCCTTTCACTGAGGGCTTACTCTGTGCTCAAAGAAGAAATGATTCCCTTTCATGGGTTTCTTTTTTGAGTTTTGCTGTTTCGTTTTTTTTAAAATGATGCCTATCACCTCTTCTAACTCTCCTTAGCTTATTATCTTCTCTTCGAGACATAATTAATAAATATTGAATTCAAAGTGGTCATAAATACCTGCCATCACTTACAGTCCTTTGTGATCTTACTAACCAGCCTGGAAGAAGGAGATACAGGTTGGATTGACTGTCTTAGCTGGTCTGGGGCTGATTTATGGCTAAATTCATTCCTGATGCTCTAACTTCCATATTGATTACCTAGATGATCCATATGCTTCATTTGTAATTCTACGCAGCCCATCACTATATCTCTTTCTTCCTCACGACAAGTGACCCTGATTAATCGAAATATATGATGAGCACTGAGGAATGGGGGACTGAAAAGATTTCTTCCTATAGCCCTTTATTAAAAATGATTCACATCTCACTTTTAAGAAGAAACAAAGAGCAAAGAAAGACAGTAAAGCGGAAGAAGGGATAAAATGAAAACAAAATCAGGAGGTGACGTCATCAAGATGTTGACATAGGTTGTTCCAGATTTCAGACTTCGTCACAGGACCAACTAGCAACTATCACTGACAAGACACCATTGTGAAAATCCCAGATCTCAGAGTGAGATCGATGAAGCATCCCCGCTGCTTTGGAATGTGTTGTTGGATATACAATATAAACACATGTGGGACTACATGAAACTTAATCTTGTGCACAGCAAAAAAATAAATAAATAAATAAATAAATAAATGCAAAAAGACAACCTACTGAATGGGAGAATATATTCATAAATGGAATATCAAACAAACAAAATAAAAGGCTAGCTATAGAATGGGAGAAAATATTTGCTAACTATATATCTGATAAAAGTAATATCTGAAATATATAAGGATCTCAAAACCAAAAAAAAAAAAAAAACTCAACAAATAATTCAATTTTGAAATGGGCAAAGAACCTGAATAAACATTTTTCCAGAGACAAACTACAAATGGCCAACAGGTACATGGAAAGGCTTTAATCATTAGAAAAATGTAAATCAAAACCACAGTGAGATAGGACCTCACAACCTGTTAGAATGGCTGTCATCAAGAAGGCAAGACATAACGAGTGCCGCGAAGATGTGGAGAAAAGGGAACCCTGTTGGTAGGAATATAAATTGGCACAGCCACTATGGAAAACAGTATACAGATTCCTCAAAAAATTAAAAATAAAACTACCATATAATCCAGCAATTCTACTTCTGGGTATATATCCAAAGGCAATGAAATCAGTACCTTGAAGAGATATTTACACCTCCATGTTCACTGTAGCATCATTTACAATAGCCAAGTTATGGAAACAACACGTCTGTTAATATATGAATAGATGAAGAACATACGAATATATATATTCCATTATACACACACACACACACACACACACAACAACTTCTTCATTCATCCCTCATTGGACACTATGCTACTTCCGTGTCTAAAAAAGGAAATCCTGCAATTGCAACATGGCTGAAACTTGAGGGTATTATGCTAAGTGAAATAAGTCAGATAAAGACAAATACTATATGATCTCAACTTATACGTAGAATGTAAAAAAACTGAACTCAGAAATTCAGAGTAGATTGATGGTTGCCAGAGGCTGGGGCTGATTTGGGAAATGGATGAAGGTAGTTAAGGGTACAAATTTCTAGTTTTTAGATGAATAATTTCTGGGGACCTAATGTACAGCATGGTGACAACGGTTAATAATACTGTGTTGTATGCATGAAAGTGGCTAAGAGGATATATCTTAATATTTCTCATCACACACATACAAAAAGTGATGGACGTGTTAACTAACCTTAAAAATGCAAATCAAAACCACAATGAGATAGGACCTGTAATCATTTTGCAATATATACATATACCAAATCATGTTGTACATCTCAAACTTACACAATGTTATATGTCAATTATATCTCAAAAAAGATAGAAAAAAATTCAAACGAATAGGAGCAAAAATAAAAACAGGAAATCAATAAGTCAGGAAAGCAAGAGATATTTCTACATATTTGTGTACCTTTTCCAGGACAAGGGGACAGGAGCAGAGCTTCTCATTCCCCTCTCCCATTTCAGACACAAATAAGATATTTTTAATTTATCTCTAGGAGACCAGAGAATTGCTGTCTCCAGTAGGAACTGGATTCCCCACTAATGTCTGAGACTACATTTTTGTAAATATTCCTAACAAATCATTGTATTAATTTCTTTTTTATTTCCTTATGAGAAAACTAAATTACTAATATTACCAAAATGCTCCCCTTCACTGGAAAATTTCCCTGATTCTAGCGTTTGGGTTTCTATGACTCCGTCTGGAGTTGGTTTACAGAGCCATGATTTTTTTTAAAAAGGAAACATTCATTGCTAAAGCCGGTCTCAGCATTCTACTCTCTGTAGACCAGTAAAAGCGGTTTTTTCTTTCTTTCTTGAGGTCCTTCTCTTTATTCACCGTCTGCTTTAATAGTACCACTTTTAATACGACACTTTTTATCTTTAAAAATGTTTACATACTTTTCAAAATAAATGTTGGGTCCTCCAAATACAAACCCTGAGGCTCAGATGGACTATTTGGGGAGAACTCTTCAGCCGCACACAGAAAGCCCAAGTTTTATGAACAGCCTTTGGCTTTACAGTCTTCTCTGAGCACAGGTTCCAGAAGATCAGGCTCGTAGATTTTTAAAGTATTTTATTTTCTTAGTCTGCTCGGGCTGCCATAACAAACTACCACAGACGGTGTGGCTCGAACAACAAGAATTTACTTTCTCATAATTCTGGAGACTGGGCAGTCCAAGATCAAGGTGACAGCCAATTCTGCTTCTGCTGAGAGCTTTCTCCAGGCTTGTGGATGTTGCCTTCTCACCGTGTTCTTACATGACAGGAAGAAGGAGAGAAGGACATCTCTGATGTCCTCTTATCTTATCGGATCACGGCTCCACCTGTACAACACTATTTAAATTTAATTAGTTCTTTACTCTAAATATAGTCATGTTAGGGGAAAGGACTTCAACATATAAGTATCAGGGCGGGGGTACAATTCAGTTCATAGCACCTCTGAAAAAAATGTACGACAAAGTCAAAATGAGAAAAAACTCACAGCAGGTGTCCATTTCTTTAAGTCAATTACACAGTGGCAGAAATTAACTATGAAGAAGACTTAGCAAGTTGTATCCTCCCTCCCTCCCTCCCATCCATGGCCACACACTAACTACCATATTCTTGCTCTACGTACTATAATCTACTTGTTTTGCATAATTTTTACTGAGTTTTGACGGAAGTTATACCCATACAAAATCTAAGTGTTGAACCAAGAATTAAAATGGCATCCCTACTTCAACATTTTCATTCTTTTTAAAGCTGCATGTTACTTTTAGGTCACGTCTGCAGTGCCAGCGTATGGTTTAATGGGCTCTGAGTCTGTCGGCCTGGCTGCAATCTCAGCTCCACCACTTGTAACTGTGTGACCTTGAACGGGTTACTTAGGTTCTCCAAGGCTACATTTTTCCACCTCTAAAGCTGGTGATAATAATGGTACTATCCCATTAGGCTATTGTGAGAATAACATTAATCAACACATACGAAACACTTATAAAAAGGCCTGGCATCTCATAAGTTTAACAAATTTGCGTATTATTATTATATTAGTCTTAAGTTTTCATTGAATACCTATTATGTGCCTCAAACTTTGCTAGGCAGGTGAGCCATGTGGAAACAAGCTAGTTATTATTGACAGTTATTATTCTTACTGGATTGATTGGCCCCAGTAAGTGTTTCAGATTGGTATGAACATAGCTTTGCAGGGCACCTGTGGGCCTCCCAACTGTGAGGCACATGATACCAGAGTTTCTGAGACACCACTGTCCTGGTGAGTGGCTGTCATTTTGAGCATCTTAGATTTCTTCTAATTGCGTTTAAGACTCCTCACGAAAACTTGGTAGAAAACACTGTGCGATAAGCTTTCTTCATGAAGCAGCAACATTGAAATGTGCTTATAAAAAATAATGGACTTTACTATAGCCACACTGTCCCATTATTTTCCAAGGCAGCTTGATTCTTTCCATCTTTCATGTTACATCCAGGGGAAGACAACCTCACCCAGCCTACTCAAAACATAGCCCCTTTTGCACAAGTCTAGGACCCGTAGGAAAGCAATAAATGCCTGTTGAATGAAACTATTTGGCTAACAAGCACATTTTCAAACAAACCAGGGAATCGTTTCCCTGCACGGATGCTCCTCCAGGTAGAGGGCTCAGAAGCTTGCTGCCACCTCATGTTGGTAGAACTCCTTTTGCATTTCCTCTGGGATCACCTCAATAGGCAGCAGGAAGTGCAGTCCAGACCGGATCTGGGCTCCACCTGGCTCTGGTCAGGAACCAGCATATCAGCTACAGGTGCATGTCTAGCAGTAATAACGATAATAATAGTAACCACAAAAACTTCTATAGAGAACTTACTTGGTGCCGATTACTGTGACAAATGCTTTGTATGGATTAGCTTGGTTGTCATAGCAACTCTGATTATCCCTGTTGGAAGATGAGGAAACCAAAGCTCAGAGAGAGATGAACTAACTTGTCCCCATTTGACAGATGAGAGCCCAGTGACAAGCCTCAGCAAGTGGTATTCCCAGATCTAGAGCCAAGCTTTCCGAGGCCCTTTCGAAGGTGCCACACTGTTTTTCAGCACAGCCAAGTCACCTGTGGGGTCTGAGACCATTTTGGTGCCACTGCGGGGGCTCTCTGTCCCAGCCCGGAATTGGTCAGTCACAGTGATCAATCAGCTGTGTCTGTAGGCCACGGTTCATGCACAGACACAAAGATATCTCATAACCAAAGGCAAAGGGCACAATCCCAGATGGAAACGACTAACAGGAATTCTATGCTTCTGGGGCAAGAGCTTGAATCTACAACTAGTTAGCGTCAGTTTCACTGGCTTGCTGTCTACACAATGTGAACCATGGCATTTGGCAATGGCTCTTAAATTTGGCACACTCCACACTCCTCCTGGACCCATGAGATAACATAACCAAATGTTTTCTGATGCTGTAAGAAATGAAGATTTTGCAGGTAGGAGGAAATGCAAACATCATTGCTTCAGGGGGCTCACTCCATTCAGTCCCAAGGGCCAAATGGCTCCCTCCCTCCCGACCCTTCAAAAGGTTAGATGTGAGCAAGGGCCCAGATAAATGGTCACAATGCAAACAAAGTCATGTAAATAAATGCATCTCTGATCTATGCAGGCTGGTAATGCCAAATATGCCATCTGCACCATTTCTCATGACGAGTCAAATTTTTTCCTGCATGTCCCAAGCAACGAGAAGATGATCATGTTTATGCAAACTGAGGCATGCATCGTTTAACGCTCTTGGAATTTTTTATTTTTATTTTTTAATTTCAGATCCATAGAGAATCAGTAGCATTTGTGTTTTTCTAGGTTAAGCTGAAGTTGGAAGAAAGAAAGAAATCTCACTAGGAAGTGATGGGGCACATGTCCAGGGTTTGAGAGAGTACTGGCAATTTTTTTTGTGATTTTTAGTGGGTTCTAGTTATATCGGCAAACTAAGCCTCCTCACCTTGCCCGTTCACTCATTTACTTAGCAAAAGCACGATTAGCATCTAATTATGTCGGGAGCTGTGTTAGGTATTACGGGTGCCAAGATAAGTAAAATGCGCTTGCCTTAAAGGGTCATCCCTTGCACTGTGAGAATTCACTTGGCATGATTTATGAATAACTTCTTGAAAAATAAAAATTAAGCGTCTGTAGCCAGAATCACAAGCGGAGCTTCTTAAAAATACAAATGACCAGGATGTATTCGTTCAATTACTAATAGAGCTAAAGTAAGGCTCAGGCATCTGTATTATTTAGCAAATAAAACAAAAATGAAACTTCTAGGTGAAGGGTTGGCAAACATTTTTTGCGAAGAGCTGGACAGTAAATATTTTCAGTTGTGTGGGTCATACAGTTTTGGTTGCAACTATTCATTCATTCATGCCATTGCAGGAGGAACGCAGACGTGGACAGTGTGAGGCTGGGAGGGCAGGGCTGTGTTCCAACAGAACTTTACTGTTACGGAAACAAACAGCATGCAGAATTTAGCCTCTGGGCTATAGTTTTCCACCTCCTGTTCAAGATGATTTTTATGGGCAACTAGGCTTGAGATTTACTCGTCGAGAAGATATCGTGACTTTGAAGGGTATGTGACAGGCACCGCCAGTGATGTAAAGTGGAGTCATGCTGCTTTTCCCATCCACATCATCATATGAAAAACTATGTATTTTTTAGCATTCCCTCAGTGCAATCTAGGTATACTTACACTGAATCTGATCAAATATTTTTCAGAGACCATAGTTAAGTGCCATTCTTTTGGTGGTAAGGAGTTTTACTAGATAACACTCTAAACCAAGAAATCAATCTACTAATATTCTAAATTTTGCTAAGATTAGGAAGAAAAAGAGACATTTCTATGGTTGTTAAATGTATCTTGTGGTCTGGAGTAGATATTATATATTATGTTTGATTGATTTAAGAAAAACAAACCAACTCTTGACTATAAAGTCTTTGATATTCTTTATCAGGTCTAAGATTTTGAAATATACTTAGTTCTTCTTGACAGGCAAATTTACTTCAAAACTATTTTGGAAATAATAACTTTGGAGCTAATATTCAAACTCTTCCATAACACAATTTTGTGGGGAAAACAACAATAAAAAACACCTCTAGTATAAGCGATAAATGCTATCGTGGGGAAACACAACTAGAGAAGTGATTAATTCTTCTTGAGTGGGGATAAGGTGGAAGAGGCGGAAGGAGAAGAGAGTAAGCAGGAGCTCAGAAAGAGCCAGGGAGAGGAGGTGGCATTTGAGCCGGGCGCTGAAGGATGCGTAGGAGTTCTCCGTGCAGGCAAAGGGTGAAGGGGAGGGCGTTCTCTGAGCAAGGGCACACAGTTAGAGAAGCACTGATGTTGGAGGAGCGACATCCATGTGTGCAGGGTGTCTGCGGGTAGTGGAGGGAAGGAGAAGGTGCAGTATGAGGGGAGGTCTGGGGACAGATAGTAAAGGCCAAGGTTGGTTGTGCTAAAGCTTTGGGATTTCTTTAATAGATAAGGGGAACCATTTAAATTTAAAGCAAGGTACTGACCTGATCTCTGAGTTTTAGAAAGATTATATATATAGAAATTGCAGAAGGGGCCCTGAGTCAGTCAAAATCTTCATAATTTGCCCCCCAAACAGGGGGGTGGTACAATCTCCCCTAGGAAGCTAAACAAATTCCCCAAATGCTAGGATCCTGGGAAACCATAATTAGGGGCAGGCCCGCATCACCCCTCTTCCTGTGGGAGAGGGCAGGGTACCCAGTCAGGTCCAAGGCTCAGCTCTGTCACCTACCTCCCCATAGCCAACTTCAGGTACATGTGGAGAAAAAATGTTGCAGAGCAAGGAAAACCAACCAACCAACCAACCAACCAAGAAAAACCTTTCCAACAGTCTGAGAAAAAGGCTTTAAACACAAGACTCTTTCCTATTAGAAAGACAGAAGCTGTGGCCCTTACTTTCTCTCCATTGAAACCCATTCCCAACCACTTCAAGAAATGCACACAGTTTGCGGATAAAAATGCATTCGCTACTGTGGTTTCCATCAGGCTTCACTATTTGGGGAGCTTTAGGTTTTAAAAATCCTCGTTCATGTAACATGTCCTCAGCTTTAAGTATGATGCAAACACTTCCCTGTCCAATCACACCTTAAATAAATGCTTTTGTCCTCTTGACTATGTGTCGTGCCGGAAGCTGCCGCCCCACGCATTCCCCAGCCCTACACTGGGGCGGCAGGGCGGCAGCCATTCGCCTTTCTGAGAGCCTCAGTTGCCCTGTCGTACCTGCCCCACGCTCCATCTCAGTCACTGGGCTTCAAGGAGCCCCCAACAGGCTGGTCCGGAAGGAAAAGCAGGGTCCCCTCTGCTAAAAAGGAGGGCCAGGTGAGCAAAGCTGTCCCGTGTGGAACCCAGCACAACTACGCAGGCGCTTAATGAGGGCTCCTGGGAGATTCTTCCAATAATCTCCTATTGACCACTGGCTGCGTGTGGCCCCAAACCCTCACAAGACCCAGCGGGCATCGGAATTTGCTGCACAGTTTCTACTGCTTTATCATGGAACCTCGGGGAATGATTTTGTGGCTCCCCTTTTTGGAAACTAAATTTCTCAGATCATGCAAGGGGAAGAATAAAACCCTCCCAGGTCACTTTAGCCCCACGAAGAGGACCTTTCTCTCTCCTGACCGTCAGCAGCGTTCGACCGGGTCTCAGCAGAGGAAAGGCAGCTGGCCCTGGGCGGGAGCGGAGCCGCAGGTCCGAGGAGAGGGGAAACCGGCATGAGCAGGTGCTCGCCTGACTTTATGTCTGGTCATGAGGCAACCAATTACTCCGCTAGGATAAAACAGCAACGTTTTTCTATTCTGCCTTCACAATCATCTTTCTTCCATGTTTCTAAAATTGATTACATTCTCATTTAGCTATAAGCTGAACAGAGCCACTGTCTCCCACCCAGTTCGTTTTCCATTGTGTCATTCGATTTTAAATCTAGAACCAAAATCCTTGTTTACATGTAAATAACTTGGTGTTATTTATGCTTATTTAAACCCAAATAAAAGGAGACCACTAATTACCTATATTGTTTGATATATACCATTTATGGCAAAAGATCCTGTTACTATTGATCATTTTTCATTATTTAAACATAGTTTTTGGCTCTTTTTCTCTAGAGGACGGGGTTTGGATAATTGAGATTTGAAAAAAAATTAAAAACTCTTTGGCTATAAATTGGGGGGGAAACTGAAATGTTAAGTACTAAGTTGCAGTCCACTGTGGCCTTTATCTTTAACAACAAAAACAGAGTTTAGTGCACCATGCAAAGAGCATTCTTATACTGTTAAATTGGAAGTGCCCAATTATGTACAAAGGTCAAGGCAGAATTGATCTGAAGGAGCTCAGTTTTAAAATCCCTTTAAAAATCGGGACAAAGGATGCCATATTATTAAACTAAAATGTTTAAAAATGAAAAGTATTATGCATGCCGCATGGCAGAAGATCAGATTTTTATTAATGCAAGTTTTAAATGCTGATTAATCCTCTCGAGAGTCAGTTTCCCAAAGCATTGGACTGTATTCAAGTCTTTTTCAAAACGGCACATCACTTCCATTATTCTGAATATTAATTGAACAACATTATAACTAAGGGTACAAAGCGAGATTTAAAACACGATTACAGCTGTCAGTGCTTACATCTAAATAAGTCATTGGAAATTCAAGCTTAGAAGAAAAAAATATTGTAAATCAGTCTTAGAACAGTGAAGCTCTAAGCTCTTAGCCTTTTTCAAAAATGAATTTGATGCTTTAGGACTCGAGAAACCTTCAGCTGTGACTTGGTCTTGACGTATGTATACGGCCAATTCTCAATCAGAAATCAGAGTTACGTTTTTGACTTGGGATCTGAGATGATGTCAAGGACATTTTCTTTGAGGAGAAGAGGAGAGGTAGAGCCAGAGGATGTTAAATTAGTTGATAGAATTTTCCCATTTCCTTATTTTATATTTCTATTTCTGCCTCTTGTCTACACATACACACACGCAAATAAAAGAATTAGCCGAATTTATTCAAATAAAATATTACTGTGATTTCGAAACAACTCATTCAGCTCAGGGTCAGGCAACCACAAGTAACTAATGACTGATTTTCACAATCACCAATAGTCTTCTATAATTTCTAAATCGAGTTTAGGGGCACACAAAAATCTCCATTTCCTCACAAGAGGCAATGTAAAATATCAGCTTCTATTATGATGTTGTGAAATTTTAGTTTTGTTTTGTTTTGTGTATTTGAGTGATAGCTCTTTGTTCAAAAGGATGCAAAAGCCACATCTCACATCTAATTCTAATGAGATAAATGGCATTATGAAGGGAATATTAAAAATTTACAGCCCTCTTTACTAAGTTTATTTGTCAGCCGAACATGCTAAATATTGCATAGCACACACACACTAAACCATGCCATCCCAACGATGAAAAAGATAAGAGGAAATAATGATGCAATGATAGCAAGTCTGATGGAGTCTGCATATCTCAGTTGCCGTTTGGCACGTCACTTAACTGTGTTGCGCCAAACCAGCAGAATCACACAATATGTTAGTGCAAAGGGGCCACAGTTTAAGGGGAAAATCTAGAAGTGTTAACTATACACTGTCTAATTATACAACCTTACTGTCCCAGAATGTGATTTCAGAAACCATTTCTGACATATGGGAAAAGGGTAGAACAGCTGGTCATTAAGGTTTTCTCAAGACTATTTAGCAACACACTTGAATGTAATTAAAGTGAGACACTAAATACTGCACTTGTGGTACAATGTATTTTTAATTTTTATGGCATGTGGTAAAAGTAAATAGATGTAAAGCATTCAAGTTTCTCCATTCGGCATCCAACTTGTCAAAGATGCAGTGTCTGTTTGGCTAATTGTAAGCGGGGTCCTGGTATAAGTCATAGACATCCATTTGGGGTGTTCGAGGCTGTTTTAAAGGGACTGAATTTGGCAATACTCAGAGGGATGTCTAATTGGAACTCTCAGACAAAGCATGAGATGAATTCGTTCATGTATTTATTCATTCATTCATCAAACACGACCTGGAATTATTTTAGGTAATAAAGACATTAGTTCTGCCCTCGAGATGCTCACAGCTTACTGTGCTTAAAACACAGGGTGATGGAAGGTGATTGCGAGCACAAAAAGGGGTGCCTGGCCCAAACTGGAGATGTCAAGCAAAGCCCCCTGAATAGGAATTATCTTAGGCAGCTAGGAAATGAGCCAGCGGAGGTAAGGGGTGGGGCAGAAGAATCCAAGCAGAAGGAACAGCTTGCGCAAAGGCTTGTAGATGAAAGAGAACACTGTAATATGAATATAATGTTTACATTATTTGAATATTTACAATGTCCTGGCAGTGGGCTAAGCTCTTGACGGATATTATTCCATTTAATCCTCACGGCAACCCTAAATGGTAAGTACTAGCGTTATCTATACTTTGTAGATGAGGAAACTAACAAGGCAGTCCACGGCAAAGCAGTTAGTGGGTGACTGACCCAGGATTCAAACCCAAGTCTGTCTGAGTCCCAAGTCAAACTTTTCTCCCAGTTGCATTCCCCAGTTAACACGTATATAGCTTGTCTATTTAGTTTTCAAAGAATTTAGTATGTAAACTCATTAGTCCTTATAAAAATGCTATAATTAAGAGAACGAAAAGACAAGCTACAGACTGGAAGAAAATATTTACAAATCACGTATCTGATAAAGGAATCATATCCAGGATAAATAAAGGACTCTCAAAACTCAACGGTAAGAAAATAAATCATCCAATTAAATAAGTGAACAAAGGTTTGAGCAAACATTTCACCAAAGAAGAAATAAAATGGCCAATAAGCACATGAAAAAAAAAAAGAAAGTTCAATATCATCAGCGAAATGCAAATTAAAAGCACAAAGAACTACTATTACATCCCTATTGGAATGGCTAAAATAATAAAATATGACAATACCAAGTGGTAGCAAGGATGTGGAGCAACTGGAATTGTCGCATACTGCTGGTGAGACTGCAAGACTGTACAGCCACTCTGGAAAAGTCCGGCAATTTTTTATAAAATTAAATATACATTTACCATATGACCCAGCAAATCCACTCCTCAGTATTTACCCTAGAGAAATGAAAACCCACGTGACTATTTAGAGTAGCATTATTCATAATCTTAGAAAACTGGAAACCATCCAAATGTCTTTCAACAAATGAACTGACAAACCGTCTTACATCGGTACAGTGGAACAGTGCTCAGCCAGGGAAAGAAAGAAATTAGTGATACGCACACAACGTGGATGAATCTCAAAGGCATTGTGTTGAGGAAAGAGCCAGTCTCAAAAGCTTACACGCTGGATGATACTGTGAAAAAGGATCCCTTGTGGGGTGGTTGACACAGATGAGGGGTGGGGGATGGTCTGATTACAAAGGGACAGTACGAGGGAATTTTCAGGGTAAGGAAATTGTTCTGTCTCCTGATTGTGGTGGTGATGACATGGACACATACATTGTTAAGGCTCAAAAAACTACACACCTAAATATAAAGTTAATTTTACTGCATATACATTTAAAAATAACATTAAAAACACCATGAGGTACATGTTTTAGCTAGGGTTCCCCCAAAAAAACACTGAGATAAGAAACTAGGGGTTGGGAATTTGTTTGCAAAGTGAATCCAAGAATCACAAGTGAAGAAATGAGGAAAGTGAGACAGAG
Organism: Pteropus alecto; assembly: GCF_000325575.1. NCBI lineage: Eukaryota > Metazoa > Chordata > Mammalia > Chiroptera > Pteropodidae > Pteropus > Pteropus alecto. The sequence goes on from NW_006432945.1 coordinate 4,556,773, forward strand.
AAGGGAGAAAAGTTTTTTGTTAAAAAAAAAAAAAAGGTGCATTAATAAGTGGATTTCCACTGTGGACAACTTCAGCTCAATTCTGCTAAGAATGTTCTGAGAAATCATATAAATTATGTCTCATAACACCACTCTACCTGTAGGCAACTTTCATTTGGTAGAGGTTGAAGTTGCCCCTAGGAGCATAAACTCTTGTGCTTCTAGGTTTTGCAAGTGCCTTTGAAAGCCCTCAGGCAAAGAAGAGGAAAGACCCAGGTCCTTGAGGTGGGAAGATGTCAACAGTCTATCGCAGCTGTGGGTGAATGCAGGTGGGCAGGGGGCACGAGAAGGCAACCAGTAGCATCAACTGATGAAATATTAGTAATGGATGCTCTACGCATTTGGTTGTGGAGTACACTGGGGGAGATGTGACAGAGAATTAAAATAAATACATGCACTGTTGATAATAAGAACTCCAGTCATGAAAGAAAACCAATAAAATGCACTTAAGCCATCAAAAAAAGGCACCCTAGGCATTAGGGAAAATATTTAACAATATGCTAGGTACCACACCAGACTTGCCAGACTTCTTTATAGTCTATGATGTATTTCTTCTAACAGCCCTGTGAGATAAACATTAATATCCTCATTTTACAAGCAAAGAAACTGAGGCTTGTAAGGAGTTGAGTAGCTTTCTCAAGGATGCATGCGTGCCTGCACACACACCCGCCACCAACACACACAGCTAAGGAGTCGAGATCGGCGTAGAAACCCATAGTTTTTCCATCATGTTTGGTGAGTGTCTCCTCTGATTTATGTTGTTACATAGCATTACAGAAGATATTGTAATTCTAAGAAAATAGTGCATAGCATGGGGGGAATCATGAATTGTGATTAAAAATCCAGATCTAAGTCACTCCCGGGGCGAGTCCTATTCGTGGGAATATTCAGGCTTTCTCTTTCCGGCTATCTATGGGCATTTCATTGCTCATTAGAATCCCCAATAGAGAGTGGCTGAAGGAAAAAAAAAAAAAGAAGAAGAAGACATATAACGCCAACCAATCAAGTCTACTCCTTACACAAATGTCTAGAAAATGTTGAAATTTTGGCTAACAAGTTGAAAATTGGCCATGCATAATAATTATCTTTGTTGCCGCTGTCTTCTCATTAGCATAAATGACCAAGCGAATGCTCTAGCTGTGAGCATCGATCCTATAACCTCAGCCTCCTTAACGTCTTTGTGGAACTATACCTTTCATTTTCTTTACCGCTTCTTAATGGGCAGTCCTTCAACCCTGAAGATGACTTTGCTGCCAAAGGACATGAACTTGGAGTTGTTTTCCACTGTAGGAAGAATAGCATTAGAGAGCCATCTACATGGCCTCACTCTCCCAATCTCTACTGTCATCACAGTAGCTGGACACAGTTAGAGGATATAGACTTTTGGCCAAAGAACAAAGGAAAGCTAAATGACTCACGTGGGCATTGAACCCCTGACCTCATTAGCATTGTTTTCTCACCACCTCCACTAACAGACAGCCCAATTATGAACACCGAATCAAAGAGGGAAGTCACCTCTTCACCCGGAGCCAAGAAAAGCCTACGACTGCTGGTTGTTAAGAAGGGACTGCTTCTTCGGTCAAATAACCACAGTACTGAATGAACATCCAAAGCGATGTCTAAGAATCTCCCCTTCTTGCATGGCTCAGTCTAACAAGAATTGTTGTCAATGTGGTTTCTACCCTGGAAGGTGATGAAGGCTCTGGGAGCATCACCTCGGACAGATGCGCTGGAGTGTGCTGAAGTGGGAGCCTTCTTATAAAGACTCTCAGGGCTGAACCAACTTGAATCTTCTGCAGTTGTAAGACCCCCAGCCCAACTCCCCCTCTTGGAAACCCTTCCACACTGTGAATCCTGATGCTTGAAGCTCTGCCTATAGCAGAACACTTCTTTTGAGTGTCCGCTGAAGCTGAATGATCTATGGCAGAGCTATTTCCACAATGGGTTTTACAATTGAAAGGACTCTTGTTACTCTATGACAGTATAGAGGTTCTTCAAAGTGGTTCTTAAACTGTTAAGTACAATTTCCTTTTTCTGAAAGATAGTGAATTTGTACAATTTGTGTCTCTGCGTGCATGAGTATATTTGTGTATCTAATTGTTTAGGAATTTTTTAAATAAAAAATATAAGTTGAATTGCATCTTCTTTTTTTGGAAGACTAAAGTTATTTCAAGAAGCTCCTGGGATGTAATAACTGAGTCAGTCGGTCAAGGCATGATGTTAATAAAACCAGAGAAAATGGGAAGTCAGGTGATTGCATGTAACTATCAGAGGTAAAGTGGGGTCAAATTATAATAATGAACATCCAGGTCAACAAAGCAACAAGGGGACAAAGAACTGTGAGATGACTATTAGGACATATAGTGTTCCCAGGACACACTATATGAACAGCCAGAAGGATACTACTTAGTTTATACAACCAAAGGAATCAAGGACAGACAATCAAGAGATTAAGAGCAGCTGTCTCCATAAAAGTCATGATTCCTTGCCCAGTTTCTAGACCTGAGCCCATAGCCTGAAGGACAGGCCAAGGCCCATTAGGAAGAATCCTGCAACACCAAAGCAAAGGTGTACAATATTTATTCCCCCAGTCCTTAAATTCTTAAAGGTACCTATGACCACTAATTCAGGTAACCATACACTAGGAGAAGGGAAATACCAGATATTTGAGGACCGTCAGACACAAGGTCTGAGGTGATAGTAATACCTGGAGGCCCAGAGTATCATCATGGCTCCTTTTGGAGTGGGAACCTATGGGGGCCAGGTAATTAATGGAGCTTCAGTCAGGTGTGGCTCACAGTGGGTCCACCAGGTCAATGAATCCACCCTGGGGTCCTTTCCTTGACTGTTGATTGTATAATTGGAATGGACACACTTGATAGTTAGAAGAACCCCCATAAAGGCTTCTTGGCCTTTGGAGTGAGAGCTATTACAGTGGAAAAGATCATGCAGAAGGGTCTAAAACTATTCTCGTCTCAGGCCAAGGAAGTAAATAGAAGATAAGGTGGCTTCCTATGTGGGAATGGCAAAGATTAAAGCCACGCCTAAAACTTAAAGCAGGCATGGGTGGTGGTCTCCATCATATCCCCATTTATGACCCTTACAAAACCCAGAGTGGTCATGTTAGACGGTATGAACACCTGCAAACTCAACCAATTCATAGCCCCAAGTGGAACTGCTGTACCAGAAGCAGTATCTTTCTAGAGAAGAATAACACAGCATCAGGTACATGATATAAAGGTCATCGACCTAATGAATTTCCATCTCTATCAGAATGGAGAAATAGAGGCAATTAAAATGAGACTGATAACAGTATACATTTATGGTCTTAACCTCTAAACCCAAGTTGAAATGAATGTCCATATCCTCTGTCTCAATAGTCTGAAGAGACCAAGACCATCTGGGCAGTCTACAGAACATAGATGTTCACTATATCCACAATATCTTCCTAATCCACCTGGATCAGCAAGACCAAACAAGGCTGAAATAAGAGATTTGTTTCTGAAACCTAAACCATGCTATCGGTTCCTGATAGAGATGGAGCATCTGCCCATAAGACATCAATTGACCGTGCAGCCAGATCTATCCATCCTGGAGGTTTTATCAGACTCACCAAGTCTTAAGTTTGGTCAGGCACAAAAGCCTGATGGAAGTGGAACATCTAGGATCAGGCATGAGCCAAGCCAGAGGCAGGTGGCCCAGAAGTCCATGTCACCCACTACTGCAGCATTTGCCCTCAGCTCACATCTATGACCACGTGGGAGGCCCCTTATGACCACCTGATGGAGGTGGAGAAAAGCCGAAGTTGGTTTACAGATGGCTCAGTATATGGGTACAATCTGAAATGGACCCATTCAGTGGTGGCCTGCAGCAATGAGGGGAAATACTCCCAACAGGTAGAACTTTAGGTGGTATAGCTGATCATAAACTGTACGGAAAAAGGAGTGAGCCAAGGTAAGAATATACCTGGACTCATGAGTAGCAATAAATGGCTAGCTGGAAAGGGACCCAGAATGAAAATGTTTGGACAATCAGAGACAATAAAATCTGAGAAGAAAGCATGTTGATGGATCTATAAAAGAGGGCATGAACATGAAAATCTTTTTATAGTATGTTAATGCTTATCATAGAGAACCACAGTGGAATAGACAACTAAGTTACCAACTGAAACATAACAACTAGACCAGTCATTGTCAGCCAGCCTCTGTCATTAGTCACCCTAATCCTGGTGTGATGGGCTCATGAAGGGGAGAGACATTGTGACGGGAACAGAGGCATGCATGGACCCTGAGGCTTGGGCTCCCATTCACCAAAGCCAACTTAGCTATCATCGTTGTCAAGGGGCCAACTTGACACTCACAAAGACCAATACTGAGCCCCCTACACAGCACCATCCCTTAAGGAGACCAACCAACCACTCAGTGGTAAATTGATCAAATTGAATCGCTTTCACCATGGATGGGGTGGCAATTGTTGACTGAAAGCAACGTATATCCTGCTGGCCAGGCTTTGGCCACTTTGAGTACAGATGTTTAATCAACTGACATCCATTTAATATGTCACTTAATTATCCACTTAATATTCCACTTAATGTCATCTCTGACTAGTCATAAACCAAGTTTAGGGCACCATCTTCCATGATGAGATATATAGTACATCTTAAATCAACAACCTTTATATGGTGCTGTAGCCTGATGGGGAGAGTTCATGGGAATGGGGACCAAGCAGTGGCATAGGAGTGGCCCTGCTCACCATCACTCCTCATGGTCCGCTTGACAAGTCTGTTTTCAAACCATCCCTACACCTTTAGGCTCTATGGGTCGAGAGCACCTCATGGTCCGCTTGACAAGTCTGTTTTCCATCCCTACACCTTTAGGCTCTATGGGTCGAGAGGCCCTGGTTCCCAGACGAGGGATGCTTTTATTTACGATACAGTAAGAATGCCATTTAACTTTAAGCTACAGTTGCCACCTAGTCACTTCAGGATCCTTGTACTGAGAGACAAGCAGGAAGGAAAGGGGTCACTCTACTGCTATATACCGTACTGGCAGGGGTACTGATACCTGTCATGACGAGGAGGTAGGGCTCTTACAATGGGGGCAGGAAAGGTATGTCTCCCGTCTGGTTGATTCACTTGACCGCTTTTTCAGACTCTCCTGCCTAATTTGAATGACAAAAAGATAAGGGCAGTGGTCATGGTCTGAGGAAGACATGGTGACAAGGGACTCAGGCCCCTCAGGAATTCCATCAGGTAAGCCTCCTCAACTTAGGTGTCAACTAAGCACAGAGGTGCTGATGTTAAGGGTCGTAGAAAATGGAGGTGATGAGTATCAGTTGTGGCCTCAAGACCAGCTCTAGCAAGCAGTGGGAACTGTAGTCGGTCTCATCAACCCTGATCTTATAAATTTTCCCATGGAGGCTGTTCAGAATCCAGGAGGAGCTACTGTCAGATTGGGCAAAATTATGAGATATCTGAGTGGCTCAAGGGGTGTACCACAGTGTTTGCCATGGTATGCCACCGATTCCTACACACACACACACACACACTCTCTCTCACACACACACACACACATGCTCTCTCTCTCCTCTTCCTCCCCACCACATTCCCACTCTCTCTCCCTCTCTTTTAAACTGAGACACTTATTCCTCCAGAAATTGTGAGTTGGCTTCTGATGGTTCATAGCTGAGTTCCTCTCTGGGCAGTGCCCTCAACTGAAGGGAGCCACCTCACTGAGGATACGCCCCTTTACCAGGGGCAACCCCCAAATGTTGCCAAGAGCTGACTGACTGGCTTATGCTGAACTCCTCCAGCTCACCCAGGACCGGAAGTACAAAATTCCTGGCACACTTGGCTCAATTCAGGACAACTCTGAAGGGCCAGCTTAACTCACGAGCTCACTGTGAAGTTGGCTAAGCCTCTGTTAATAACTGCACCACAATTCCGCTTCCCCCTCTGCTCAATCTCGCTTGCTTTGGCCCCTTACAGGATGTCGCTTTTGAGAGTCCTCAGCAATAAATCATACACACGCAGTGCTCTGTCCCATAGTCTGTGCCCTAGGACCCCATCTGAAAGAGTCAGGGAGCACGTGGCCATATTAGAAGGGACCCATGTGCAAATTGTCTGGATTCTATTTAGACTTCCTTAAATAATTCTCTGTAGCCCTGTATTATCGCTCTATCCTATGGCCCCAGGGGTCAATTAAATTGGCCATCAAATCTTACTATGGAAAATTCACCCAAAAATATGTCACCTGAGTAAGCAATTACCCTTAAACAAGAAGTGCTAAGTCAATTCAGAGCTGGTCCTCACTCAAGCAGGCATTCTCCCTTCTTTAGGTGAAGGGCCCAAGAAGTAAAAGACATCTTCTCTCTTTTGCTACTTGTCCCTGAAGGTATAACCAACATACTTCTCAGGGATCCTTCTCCCCGACCCGCTCCCTTGATGGCACTGTATGCTTTCATCTCAGAAAGAAATGCTGGGTTTCTTCTTTCCCTTTATTCATTGCAGGGCAGTGTCAGATAGTGCATCATAACAGGTAGCAAGATTCAAAGAGAATGTAGGGTACTGGCATTGTCTCTATTAGGAATCCATGCTTACTGGGCTTGTGGTCCACTCGGGCCCTCCAACATGGCCTTGGGCACCCCACTTGACTTAAGCCTCAGTGGGATTCGGTTCATTAATGTGGAGCTGCTGGTGGTTTAAGTTGAGCTCCCCTGAAACCCAAAGAGAAAAGAAGCCTTGCAATCACCAGGAGCTGCTGCTGCGACAGGTTCACCTAGGAATAGGTTTCTCAATTCTTTGTGTGAGAGAAGTTTTCTCTGCTGTTCGAGTCAGAAGCAAATTCAGGCTCCAAAGCAGTGACACTGGTTCCTCCGGGCTCACTAGCATTGGCTCTGAGGGAAAAGCAGTGACTGTTCAAGATTTTCACTTTAAAAACAATGCCACTGTTTGTCTTCCCACTGCGGGGCAGCGGGCTGAGCAGGAGCAGGATGCTGAAGGATCTTTTGTGTTTATCACCTTTTGTTTTTTTATGATAACTTTACTACACGGTCTCTCCCAGCTGCTGAACTCACATAGATCAGGGCAAGGTCTCTTTGCTTCTACTCTTCTCCTTTATAATAGCAAACGGATTCTCCTGAGACTGGAAACATTTGTTTTCTCAGCCCACTAACTCCAACTACAGTACATTTCCTCCTTATCATCACTATTTAGTCTGTAATTATTCCAGTCTACTAACTCCCACAGAGGTTGGGGATACCGTGGCTAAAACGCATAAATCACTGATTTTGGGTCCTTCGTTGTCATAAACTCAGGAAAGGGGAGTCCCTAGAAGACCAGCTCCTCAAATTTGAAGAACATTTATGTTTACAATCTAGAAAAAGAAAGGGAAGCTATTGGCAAAGACCTTGCCACGATGATCTGAAGTTTTACTTGAATCTGTTGTGATTGCGGGTTCTGTTTATTTTCTTGTTGTAAATGGCTGATAATAAGCTAACATGGCTAAGTTATGGAATGGCATCTAAAATAATGAAAAAAAAAAATGAAATTCTTATTAGGAACAAACCACCAACTCCCAAAGCTTCAGATCACCATATCTCAAGCTACCCTGACGTTTGGCTCTACGGGGAATTGAAGGGAATCCACCCAAAAGATAGTTGCTAAAAGTATGCCATCCTAAAATATTTTCACGTAACCTTACATACCAAAGCTATGTGTCGTTGAAGGACCAGTGACCATAAGCAACTGGTGGTGGCAGCATGGGGGACAGGAGGAGACCTTCAGAGCATGTCCTCAGTCTCAATTAAAAATCGCACTAGCTTGCAGGACTACATTAATTTACAGGACTCGACTTGGTCCGATTAATTGTGTACATGCAAAGGCACTGAAAGGAGCCACTCTGCCATTTGACAGCATCATCATCAGCCAGTCAAGACACACGAATTGCATCCAAGCCCTGGAGACACAAAGAACCAGAAGTTCAAGAGCCGCACAACACCACCGATGCCACGGAACTATTTATCCTGCAGAAAGCTATGCATTTCTCTTCTGTATCTTTTGTGAACTCATGCATTAGAAATCTGGTCGTTCTGAATATTAGGAAGTTGTGGTGTAGCGACAGAGGCCTGGGCTAGTCCTTGGCTTCGAGGGGCAATCCATAGTAGGAAGAGGGTGGCCCATGGTGCACCCTTAGGGCTCCGTGGAGGTCATTTACACATGCTCTTTAAAAGTGCCCCTCACTCACCAGCCCATGGAGATGTCACAGATGGCTGACAGGGAAGGCTTGCCGAACCCCAACATCTTAGGTGTTTCCACCTAAGGAAAGATGTTAAATCTCTTTTATTAGAGAAGGTTACATACACATCACCCCAAGACCACCATCCCCTCTGCTTCAAGAACAACTATCTTAAAGTTTTAGACAGATTTTGAAAATATTCAAAGCCCAAGAATAGCTGTCGCAGTATGAAGAACTTATTAACACACAGATTTACATATTCGAAGCTAGTCAATAAGATAATAGGCTTTGGGGGAGGACAAAAGAAAAATCAATAAAGAGAAAAGGGGGTGAATAAATAGCTCAGAATTTTATTTTATTTCTCATCCTGTCCCCTTCCTAAACCAAGGTTTTGAAACGGGGTCTATCGATAAGAACTGGTTAAAAAATAAAGGAGAAAAGAGCTTTAAATAAATGGTAACGCTAATAGAGACCCAGGGACAGAGCCTTCTCCCAAATGCACAGCTTGCTGCACCACATACAGCATCTTGAAAAATCTTTACTGCCTTCAAAGATACAGCCCTTGGCACCGAACACCATGCCTCCAAGTTTAGAATGTGGACCTCCATATTTATGTTCCCCAGATGGTGGAATTTATAAATGCACCATGGGGTGCTATTGAAATTAATAATTTAATTCATTTCCGTGATTGTGCAGTGATTGCTAGTCATTAAAGCAATAGCAGTTAGCAGAGTCTCTCGGTACTGGGATGTTAGCAGAAGACTAATCTCAGGGAGAGTAATTCCTCTGTCATCCTGTTTCAAATGTAGTCAATCTCTTCTGAATGGGGAATAGCCAAAAGTTTCTGGAATGGAAACGAAGGCAGACTCAAAATCTAGTTAGAGGAAGATGGCTTCTATTTATGTGATTTCAAAAGTTTGAAATCAGTCCTCTAAGGAACGCTGACATGATGGGTGGCCATTTAGCTTGGAGAAGCAACAGATAAGAAGAGACCTGACCGCCATCTCCAAATGCACAAATCTTTCACTCTGTGTCCATGGACGATCTACATCCAAATAATTGAGAATTAACTGCACTTTTACTTTATATTCCCCCTTGTCCGCTTATCGAGAGAATATACTGGCAGCTGGACTAAACGACTTCTAAAGGCCCTTCCAGAGATTCTCAGAGATTCCCCGAGTCAACAGCGGAGGAGTAAGTGGCTGTGTTTCCTCGAGGGGAAGTACTCATCTCGCAGCCTAACGATCTGGAAGCCGAAATGCATAAGAGGGAACATGACTGGGCACTGGCACACACAGCGTGGCCAACGCGAACGAGCCCGCTGGGAGTTTTCACCCAAGGGGCTGAAACTGCCTTGCATTTATAAAGTGGCTGTGTTTTCCTACTTCCCTCATTACTCTCCAAGTTTTTATTAATCATAGAAGCAAGGCCTGGCCTATAGATCCTCATTCAATAGCTGAAGAAACTAATATGTGAATAATAAAATAATCCAAAAAAAAAAAATTGGAAAAATATTCTGCTATTGTGAGTCCAGCCTTTGCTTATCCATCAGATTTTTGGACCACTCTCTTTCTGCCCAACCCTCAGAGCAGCCTGAATGAACAAGAAAAAAATCAGAGTGATTTCCCACATCATCCCCACCAGCAATAACGCTGCACTGGGCCCAAGCTGGACTCTGCTCATCGCTGCATTAAAGACAGTTGGGAAACAGCGGGAGATGAACGTAGCCGCTCCCCGCCCCCAAGAGGGAGGCTGGGACCCAGCAAGCCCGTTCTTCCCTTTCTCTTCTCTCCTATCTTGTGTGGGTCAAGGAGCTCTCAGGGCAGAATCAGAAAACAGAAGCATGCGGTAGCCCCGCCGCCACCCTTATCTGTGGGGGGCATGTTCCAAGACCCCTGGAGGATGCCTGAAACCGCAGACAGTACCAAACCCTACATATACTATGTTTTTTCCTAGACACACATACCTGTGATAAAGTTTATTTTATAAATTAGACTCACTGAGAGCCTAACAACAATAACAATATAAAATAAAACAATTATAACCATATACTGTAATAAGTTATGTGAATGTTCTTTCTCTCTCAGCAAACATGAATTTTTTTTCCTTCTTCACAATGTCACGCATAGAAGATTCATTCTTACCCTAGATCTTAGAAAACAGTATATGTTTTTTTTTTTCCTTCCCTTATTAAGAACTTTCAGCTTTTTACTGAAAAGAAGCACGTTAAGGCTTCTCTTTGGCATATCTGAATGGCCAGCATCACTAATCTTGCCCTTTGGGGTCGATAGTAAGCAAAATACACACCGCTTGAACACAAGCACTGTTACATGAAGTGACTAACGGGCGGGTGGCATCTACGGCGTGGAGACTCTGGACAAAGGGACGATTCACGTCTTGGATGGGATGCGGCCGGATGCATGCTACTTAGAACGGCGCACAATTTAAAACTTATAAATCGTTCGTTTCTGGATTTTTCCATTTAATATTTTCGGACCGTGGTTGACTGTGGGTAACTGAAACCACGGAAAGTGAAACCTCAGGTAAGGTGCATTTCGTCCCACCCTAGTTTTAAGGAAAGCTTTAAAACGGCCGTGGGTTTGGAAAGTGGCAATAAAAATTTGCTCTACTTTTGTTGTATCGTGGGGACTACACAGAACATGCCCCTGATGACCTAAGTACATGGTAACCGCAAGCAGGATGTCACCATTAATTGTTCTGAGTGATTACGGTGAACATCGCGTGCTGAGTACCCAGGGCTTCCCCTTAGCCTCCCTAAGGGACCCCCTCTGGCTTTCCCGGCAGTTTGTGCCTCTTCAGTGCTGCTCCTCATAGCCCGTCTCCCTACTTGGACTGAAGACTCTGAGAAAATGTGCCCCGCTCACCTCCAGAGCTGTCCCCATGACACCAGCACAGGGAGAAGCTCTACGAATGTCACCAAATCACATGCATCTTATTAGCGGAAACAGTGGGTATCACTAGCGGAGGTGGTAGAACTTGCTATTTTCTTTTTGGTCATGAAAAGAAGAGGTGAAGCGAGCCAGACCCCTTATGTATATCGCGGTCGTCTCAGCCCTTTACCTACGTGACGAAAGAGAATAAAGTTTGGGTAGCAGTTTTCTCAGAAATGCAGAATCTTCTCTGCAGAGGACCGGAGGGGCGGGCGACTTTGAGCCACCGCTTTTTCTCTCTTTCCGGTGGCTCTTACGCAGTTGTTATTGTTGCAGCTGTCAGTGACATTTCACAGGGCATTAGCTAGTCTTGAAAATGTCTTCCAGTGACCTGGCAAAATGATGGAGAACAAAGGCCCTTGGACAAAAAGTCCTAATCCCAGCACTTTCTTAAGCTTGCTGTGTGAGCTTGTGGTCCTTGGTCTCAGCTTTTTGAGGGTGCCTTAGTAGAAGGAGAATGGTTTTGGGGGTTAAACAGACATAGGTTTGAAGATCAGGCCTTACTTTTTATAAGTTATGTGACCTTGGGCAAGTTACTTCACTCTCTTAGCCTCAAGTTCTTAATTTCTAACATGAGGATAACATGCACATATATGAAAAATGGTTAGCCAAATACCTGGCACAAACGAGGCATCCAAATTTGTTTCATATAAAATGAGTGCTATAGACTGAACGTTTGTGTCCCCCCACGATTCTATGTTGCAACCTAATGGCTAGCGTGATGGTATCAGGAGGTGGGGGTCTTTGGAGGTGACTAGGTCACGAATTGGATTAGTGCTCTATTCGGAAGAAAACTTCCTTGCTCCTTCCACCATGAGGATACAACAAGAAGTCGGCAGTCTGTGACTCGGAAGCAGATCGTCACCAGAACCCTACCACGCCAGCATCCTGACCTTGGACTTCCAGCCTCCAGAACTTTGAACAATAAATTTCTGCTGTTTATAAGGCACCCAGTCTGTGGAATTGTGTTACAGCAGCCTAAACAGACTACGACAATGGGGTTTCACCATCTCCTCCTTATAAAGTTGTTTTGAGGATCAAATAAGATTATAGATGATAAAGGTCCCTGAAAACTGCAAAATACTGTGTATTTGTAGTCGCAGAGGATTAAGAGAAAGAGAACATAAACAACCAGGTACTATACTCTACTCCAGTATCCAAAGAAAATTACCTAGTGTTTTCACAGTATTTTAAAAACAATTTTAAAGAAGGAAACCAACACGAATTGTTTTATTATAAGAAGCCATTTGGGAGGGGGGAAGGAAATGAAACTCCAAGTGTGATAAGATATGGAATGATGATAGAAGTGGCTCTGATTTATAACTATATCCTGGCTCTTCAGCAAAGAAAGTTCGAATTCAAACTAAAAGTGTCAGAACAAAAAGATTGGTCCCATTACCGTTTCAGTCTATCTTTAGTGATTCATGCCCATTAGAGACGTTGTTAAGATGGATAATGGCTAAATGTCTTAGTTATGGCCTCCTGTTGAGTGTGCCAGGCATATGAGAACACTCTGGACACCACTTTCCAAACTCTGGGGCATGGAACACTTTTCGACACAATGCTCTGGAGTCAAATAGGTTAAGAAAAATCTTGACCTCTCTCTCAGCCATTCATGAGAGCACATCTGTAGGGTAAATCTTCTGGGAAGACCTGCAGACTTAAGTACCTTTGTTTAACCCAGAATATCCCAAACTAATTAGACTGTGAGACTTTTCCCTTTCTTCAAGTCACAATTAGTAGCTGTAAGAAAAATGTTCTGTGCAAACACAAATCCAAGGAGAGATTTGCTCACCCACCATAAACACTGTTCTGCTGTAGTGGGGCCTTCAGAGTCTCTGCTAGGTGGTTGGGCATATGCTCCCATCAGTGTGGTGGAACCAGGATGCCACTTGGAGAAGCAGAGATCATAAGTGTCCTTCCAACACAGCCAACGTTCACCACCACGTGGCCTCTGCAAAGGGTCTTGGGCAAGGGAGGCCTACATAAATAATCCCACGCATTCCAGAGAGCAATCGACTCCCGGACTTAGCCATCAGGCTAGCCCATAGCAAGGGAGAGTGGGTAGAGGGAGAAAAAAAGGCACTGCTGTCATTTCAGAATGACACAGAAAATGCACCAAAAATCAACTCAAACCTCTTCTTCTCTTTCCCCGGCCCGAAACCACTTCAGATCAAAACAGTCGCTAAACTTGCCATCGAGAGGAATCTGGCATCTTCAAGGTGGTAATACAGTTTCCTAAATTCGTTCTCAGAACATGGTTCAAGCTTAAAGAGCAGAAGCTTAAAAAAAATGAGCAGGAAAAATCATACAGGGTAACAGGGCGCATGTTTTGCATCCTCTTTTCTCAGCATCCTACACACACACACTTATTCTTCTATTTATTTTCCTCCACTGTTTGGATTCCCTGGCATCACCCTTCCCTCCCAGTGATGATCTACTCCATTGTCTTCTTGCCACACAATTCAATTCAAGACAATTGTTTCTTATCCACTGTGTGCCAGGCACTGAGCTTAGAGTCATCCGTTCTCGGAGTCATCTTGGAGCGGAGTCATCTTGGACTCTGCCCTCTCATGCACAGTATCTAACACAAAATTTTGATCACAAAACCCCATTATTTCTACCTCTGAAATATCACCCAAATATTACTTGATCTACCTCCTTACTCCCCTCCCACGGTTCTGGCCCTCGTCACTTCTCACCCAGAAAAATACAACAGCCTGACGTGTCTCCCGGCCTCCAGCATCAATCCATTTCCACGCTAGGGCATGGAAAGGGCAGCCAAAGGTCTGGCCATGGACTAATAATGCAAAGATCTTCAACAGCTCCATATTCTCTAGAGAAAACAGCCTCAACTTTAGACAGCAGCATAAAGGGCCTTTCATAGTCTGGCCAATCACCACCGTTACAATCCCAAGTGACGCCTGCCTTCTCTCTTCCCCTTATCATTCCTCCCCCAGCAATAATTGGGTCTTATTCATTACTGTATTCTTAGTATATAATACGGAGTCTGGCACAAAGCACATACTTAGTAAACCTATGTCAAATGATATGTGGCATAAACGTGTGTGGATGGACTGAGGGAAGAGTAAGTGCGTTGGTTTTCTATTGCGGCTATACCAAATACCCTTAAACTTTGTGTTTTCAAACAACACCAAGTTCTATTAGAGTTCTGGAAGTCAGAAGTCCAAAATGGGCCAACAGAGCTGTATTCCTTCCGGAGGCGCCAGGGAAGAATCTACTTCCTGTCTCTTCCAGCTTCTAGAGGCCACCTGTATTCCTTGGCTTCACCCCTTCCTCCATCTTCAAAGCGAATCACTCCTAACTCTGCCTCCACTGTCCCGTCTCCTTATTCTCTCCATATATCTGACTTTGACTCTCCTGCATCCCTCTTATAAGGATCTTTGTGATTATATCATTGGGCCCACCTGGAGAGTCCAAGATAATCTCCCCATCTCAAAATTCTAAACTCAAGGACATATGCAAAGTCATTTTTCCAGTGAGGAACATATTCACAAGTTCTGAAGATTAGGACAGAGATGTCTAGGAGTGTGTGTGGCGGGGGGGGAGGGGGGTGATGATTCAGCCTTCCACAGTGATGCAATAGATTGTTTTTATTTTAATGAGGAGTGTCATTGCAGTTGAAGCTGCCTGGGGAAATGATTAAAAACCAAGTCTGAAATCTACCTAGAAAAGCAAGGAAAAGCTTCCCAGAGGGAATGATGCCTGAGCCGAGTTCGAAGAAAATACAGCAGTACTAAAGGGACGAAAGGAGGCCGCCCTTCGAAGTGGAGGGAACGAAATGACACACCCAAAAGCGCGGAGGCATGAGGACGGGAGCGGCGGGTCCACACGACTGAAGCACGAGGTTCCAGGGGAGGGGACAGTGAGAGAGAGTGGACCGGAGGAAGGCGCGCGTGTGCCGAGCTAAGGAGTTTGGAGTTTAACTGGTAGTATGTGAGAATCATTAGAGAAGCAAGCAAGGACATGTTCTGGTACAATCCCACAGAACCTTACGCAATGACAGAAAGAAGTTCTCTCCATCGGCACCGTTCACGAGGTGACATACGGGCTAGTGTGGTTAGGGAGACTGAGGAACGGAATTTCCGATTTTATTTCATTTTAATTCATTTAAACTTAAATAGTTATTTGTGGCTAGTGGCCATTATATTGGACAACACGGTTTAAGAAAGATCATCTAGAGAACGGATTGAAGGTGATTTGGAGGTATGGACGACTGAAGGCAGGGAGACCCGAAGGCATCTGCCCAGATGAAAAGTGAGCACAACCTGAACTAAAACGTAGGCCGTAGTGATAACGGTTGGCGTAGAGACTGGAGAGAAATGTCGAGCGTAGTATCAGGAGGGTGCGATTGATCGAACTCAGGCATGGACTCAAGTCTAGGACGAATTTCGTTTTCCCACATGGGTGGCTGGATGGTGCCATTCATCAGATAAGAAGAACAGAGTTTAAAAGGTAAGGTAATAATTTTATTTTATTAACAGACCTAATTGTGAGCTACCTATTAAATGGAGACATTCTAGAATAAGTGTCTGGAGCCCATGAGAGGGAGACCTGGGCTGAAGGTACAGGTTTGGAAACTATCAGCACCCAGGTGACGGCTGAACCCCTGGGTGTGGATAGTTTTGCCCAGGAGGAGTAAATAGCATAGAAAAACAGAGGCAAAATCAGAATGTCACACAAAGTACCAGCCAAGGCTGGGAAGAAGGAACTCATGAGCTAGGAGGCAAACTACGTGAGAAGAGGGGTCGTGGACTGAAGGACGAAAGAGACTCAAGCAGGAAATGACCAATTTTTTTTTTTTTTAAGGAAGGTCAAATGCAATAATGACTAAATAGTTGACATGGGCTTTGAGGTGGGTGATGTGAGGTGGGCTGTAGGATAGAGAGGCCGTGGGAGCTTCTGGGTGATTGTGAGGAAGAAAGCGCAGGGGAACTGTAGACCCTGAGTGCTAACTCTTGTCTCAACGATCTTGAGTGAGAGAAAAAGAGAAGCAGATCAAGGGATGAAGCGGGGCACGAAGGCAAAAGGCAGATGAGATTTGCACCCACTGACCTGCGGAAGGAAAGGGGACTAAAGCTCGGGGGACCTAAAAATACAGGACAGAGAGGAAAAGCAGCTGGAAAAGGCTCCCGACTGTCCAAACCAAACAGTCTAGTACTTTAGTTTCCCATATGATCAAAGCAAACAAAAACATAGATATATAGATTCTATTTTTAAAATTCCATTAAAAATAATTGTATGTGCACAAGTAGTATAGTTTAATGTAAAACGTAAGCTATAACATAGATTTTTATCAATATGTTTTCCCTGTCAGGCCATTTTAGATCCATGAATTTAATTAAAGTGCATCTGGTATTTCTGTCAAAACCTCTGACACACCAGGTAATGACTAATGGAGCAAGTTCTCTGCATCTCAGAGAATCAGCCCCTTGCCTTTCCCTAAGCCGAGGCCAGAATGACCTCTCCAGACGATGTCGTAGGAGACTTTATGTGGAGCAAAGTTACAAGAGCACAAGATCACACCCGCCTGACCCCTTGGGTTCCCCATAGCTCCGCTGCCCCACCCCCCGACACACAAAACCCTACTTTACATAATATAAGTGTCTTAGTCCATTCTGGCTACAAAATACCATAGATTGGATGGCTTATAAAGAACAGAAATTTATTTCTCACAGCTCTGGAGGCTGGAAGTCCAAGATCAAGGCAGTGGCAGATTTGGTGTTCGGTGAGAGCTGGCTTCTGTGTTCATAGATGGCCACCTTCTCACTGTGTCCTTACATGGCAGAAGGGAGCTCTCTGGAGCCTCCTTTACAAGGGCACTACTCCCACTCATGAGGGCTCTACCCACAAGATAATCACCTCCCAAAGGCCTCACCTCCAAACGCCATCACACTGGACATTATGAGGGCTCTGCCCACAAGATAATCACCTCCCGAGGCCTCACCTCCAAACGCCATCACACTGGACATTAGGTTTCAACCTGTGAATTTGGGGGAACACAAACACTCAGTCTACAGCAATGGGAGAGCACAGTTCCAACCCAGGCTCATCTCTCACCTTAGGAGTTGTTAGTAAGAAGTGGCCTCAGGATGTGAAAATAACACTCATGATACTCGGGGGGCACCTGGACATTTTGTGACCCATTGCAGATTTTGGCCCCGGACGTGTCAAGCGCACATAGAGCCAGATTATGTAATATGGGGAGAGTGACTTTGGCCAGTGTTTTCCAAGCTCTCTGAGGAAGAGGAGGAGAGAAAGGTGGGAAAGGAAGAGGAGGAGAAGAGGCAGAGGGAGGGGGACAGAGAAGGTAGGAATAGGCCACAGAAGAGGATAATGCAACTATGGTTTCCCATGTCTTAAATTCTTCAAATATCCCCACATCATCAGCCCACATTCCCAGTCAAATACTGGGGTTGAAAATCTGTTCAATGTTAATATGACTCTAGCGGAGAATTTCCTTCTTTTTTATTGGCATTCGAAGTGGTGGCAGCCTGGCCTTGTTTATTCATTAATGTTTCCCAGTTAATACTGAAGGAGAAGACAGAGGACGAGCGAATGGCAAAGCCGACATTTATTCCGTGTCTCCACGACAGTCCCGATCGCTTTCCCTCAGAAACTAAACCATAAGAAAGAAAAATCTTCCAACTGGAAGGGAAATTACAGATTACCTATCATTTTCAGATAAGAAAAATGTGGTTCAGAGATGCTAAATGAATTGTTCAAAGAAACAAACTACGGCCCAGGTCCTTGACACCTCTCTGTCTCTGTCTCTGTCTCTGTCTCTGTCTCTCTCTTTCTCTCTGTCTCTCTCTGTTTCTCTCTCTCTCTCTCTCTCTCTCTCTCTCTCACACACACACACACACACACACAAGACTTTTGCATTTTTCATTTGAAGAAATTTCTGTTGCTAAAACTAGGTTAAAATCTACTGCCTTATACCATACATATATTTATTTTTTATGTATATCAGGAAACCAGGCCCTGTCCTAAAGTCTCACTGTCTAAAGGAGAAGGCTTTTATTAATGTGAATGTAATGTGGAGCTGAGGAGGCACCTAACTGAGAGTGGGTGGGAAAAGAGTGAGTTCGAGAAGGTTCCATACAGCAATGTCTGACACTGGAAAGTATACGACAGTGGTTCTCAAACTTTTTATACACTGAAATCACTTGGAGAGCTTGTTAAAGCACAGACTGTTGGGTCCAACCCTGAGTTTCTTGGGCTGGAGCCCAAGAGTTTTCATTTCTAACAAGTTCCTAGATGCCGGTGATGCTGCTGGTCCAAGGACCACACTTTGAGACTCATTGGTGTTAAGTATAGACCGCTGAATAGGTCCTCATGATGCGTCAAACTGAACCTCTGGTGCAAAGCAAGATGGACTTCTTTCTGAGGCAGTATTATTCAGACAGTTAAAATAATATCTGGGACTTTTTAAGACATGGAAAAATGCTTATGTTATAATGTCGAATAAAAAAAGTAATGATTTCAATGATAAAAAATAATAGAAAAAACTGAAATGTGCTATTAGTTTCCTTGCTACCTAGAGCATAAATTATTTGATCTCTGGACATTATGTAGATGGGTAGTTGGTGGTTGGTTTGGAAAAAAATGCTTATATCTATATGTGTGTTGGAACTACTCATCCATTTAAAAATCGTTCATAAACACTGGGACTTGGGGTGGAAATTAACCCCTATTTATATGCATATGAGAGTCATGTGCACTAATTCCTTGCACAAATATTAATAAATGCCTACCAGATGCCAGGCACTGTGCCAGGCACTGGGGAAAAGACACATGTCCACTGCCTTCAGTCCAGTGAAAGAAACAGGAAGTGAGACAGGAGCTAACAGAAGCATATGGAACATTCTAGAGTTCCATTTGGTTTGGCAGATATTGAGCTCCCTTTCAGACAATTTAAGTTTGGGCTTGTGGAATATTCGGGGTGAGATAGCAAGGTGAAAGCTGAAACTGTGTGTCCGTAACTCATGAAAAAATCCCAGGTTGGAGATACAGGTTGAGAGTCTTTATCTAATTATGAATATAAATGATCTTCCATGAAAACGAGTGAAGTATGAGAAAAGGAACGTCAGGTAGAGGAGGAGAAACCAATAAAGGAGACTGAGAGGTTCACTTTGGGGTAATAGAAATGTAGATAAGACTATGTGTATGATTAAGAACATATTAATGTTTCTGTTTTAAACAGTAATGATTTATTTGTTTGAAATAAGATTTCTTTAATAATTTAGTCAATATGCCCTGTGAGAAAGAGATAATATGCTGAATTACTCAAACATGGCTTATATTTCCTGCTTAGAATCCAACCTCACTCAGCATTTTCATATAAATTCTGATGTTTTTATTTAAGTTTAAAAAAAAAAGATTATCCTCATACACATAATTATAAAACCCTGATTAATAATTTTTCTAAGAGTTTTCTCCTTAAGACCATAAGCCTTCAGTCATTTAGTCATATACATATAGAGCATTGGTCATGTGCAAAAAAAAAAAGCCAGTTTCTATGACTAGGCTTGTGGGCTAGGGGGTCTGGGAAGTTATCTTACATACACGTGGCACATGTGCACACACTCATACACAATCTTTTCTCCCCTTTCTTATCACCTCGCCTCTCTTTCTTGTCTATCTTTAAGGTACAATTACAACATCGAGAGTGTCACAGCTCCAGTTATAGTTGTCATGAGCTTTTTAAATTTTAAGTAAAAGTCATTACTCAATTCATGGGTTAACAGTCAATTCAATATACATTGAATAAGCATTTTGTTCATGTTGACACGATAGTGGGTTAGGTTACTGTCCCTGAACTCACTGAACTTACTGAGCAATAAGTAAGCCTTTTATGACAGGAGGAAGTTGGCTTTCTAGTTATCTCTGTGTGTGTGTGTGTGTGTATACACATCTGATTTAAAACATGCAAATGATGTTATATATAAATAAAATATGCTTTCAAGTCATTATTCTGGTAATTGTGCAAGCTATACAAGTGTAAAATATATATTTATATATAAAGATTTAAGATTTTCAGGGTTTGAGGTGAAAGGTTTGACTACAAAGAAAACAGTAGAAGGGATTGTTGAGGGAGATGAAACTGCCCTGTATCATGATTGTGGTAGAGCATACACAACTCTGCATTTGTCAAAACTATAGAACTCTACACCTCAAATAGTGAGTTTTGCTATATATAAATTTAAAATAAGTAAAAAAAATTAAATGCTGATCTATAATACGTTCTACTCCAAAAGATATTGTGTAAAATAAATTCATATAATGGAATATTATTCAGCAATAAAAAAAGAATAAAATCTTGCCATTTGAGACAGCATGGATGGACCTAGAGGGTATTATGCTAAGTGAAATACATCAGACAAAGAAAGATAAATACCATATAATTTCACGTATATGTGGAATCTAAAAAAAAAACCAAAAGAATAAACAAAACAAAATGGAAACAGATACACGGATATAGAGAATAAGCAGCTGATTGCCAAAGGGGAGAGGGTAGGGGATGGGAATAAAAATTTGTTTAAAAGAGAAAAATAAAATGAAATGTTAATATATAAAAATAATCTTTAAATAAAAATAAAATAAATTCAACTCGTCATTTTCTGGTCAAACCATTTACACACACACACACACACACACACACACACACACACACTTCTTTTTATAGAATTTCCACACAACGTTATTTTACTTTCCTGTAATCTTACTCCAGGGGAGTTCAGCTGACTTTCTCAAGATACAATGGAAGGTGGCTGTTCAACCCTTTTTGCCGGTGGTGCCTCAAATTTCTACTTGTTCGTTAAGAGAATTCTCCAGAGACAGATGTATTACAGCATTTTGAGAACAATCTTCACACCCACTGCTGAAGAGTGAAAAGAGATAGTCAAGGTTCAACTCTGTGAAACAATTTAGTGGCTAAATGTGTTACTTAGGAACTAAATCCAAGCAGGTACTTGGACAGACACAATTAAAAACGGTGACAAATGCCTCCCAGAGCATGTGGGTGTCAAGACGTGTGCTCAAGCCTCCCATCCCTGCTTCTGTGCACACGCTAGACTTCAAGTACACATCTCCTTATCCGCTCTATTACTTCACGGCCATTACTGGCGGGTGATGAATGCAAGTGTTCACAGACCGGCATGCTGATGCATTTTTTCCTGCCATTGTATGTAACATGTTTTCTAATTCTTTTGCTCTATTCAGCATTTGACCCCAACGATGGGGGATTATGGTATTAACTCTCTACCCAGCACACATTCTTTACAGACTCTCACTAAATACTGTAAGCCTGCAGCAGAGAGGAATAAAAGTGAAAGCATACCGTCTGGTCTTAAGCTGAGCACACAGAGGGTCGTGATCCAATTGGAAGGGAAGCAGAATTTTTAAAAAGAAAGAGGTTTGACCAAATTTTAATCCTTGTCATTTTCATTTCTCTTACCCTGTGGATTTGGGTGATTTTATTTACACTGTCAGCTTGAGCCTAGGGATTGGAAATCAGGCTTTTATGGAGATTATTAAAAGTACATACAGTACACTAAAGGTTGGGCTAACTGATATATGCTGCTAAAAATATGAATGTGAATACCCTGGTATTAGATGCACTGGTGTACATTTCATCCTCCTTAGAAGGTTATTCTTGGGAGCTGGACCTGCTGCAACGGTAATGAGATGCAGGCTGTCAGGATATTTCTAATAGGCAGCGAATGGCCAGGGATGGAGATGAATTAGCATTAGTCAGATGAGAAGGTAGCTCTTTATACCATTAATTCCAACGCAAAGTAATGCCACCATCCTTCTCCTAAAAGAGAGGGAATTGTAAATTGGGGAGGAGGGGGCAGGGTTAAAGCTTCAAGGATTTACCGATGGGTTGGATGGGCTGCAATGTCATCCAAGCCTCTAGGCTGGGTTTTGTTTGGCCTGAGCTTCTCAGATGCGTCACTTGTGACTTTTAGTTAGGTAAGGTCGTATAGGCCCAGATTACAAAGATAAAGCTCTAGACCTCAAGGTCTTTTAAGATCACAATAGATAAAAATGAAATGGTTTACCAGCCCCGAAATACTAGGAGCATTCATGCTTTGTCGAGGCAGGTTTAGGGTCTCAAAGACATGGAAGTACCACTTTATAAAGTAGCCGACTGCGTGGGACTTGTGACCTTGCAAGGCTATAGATTATGATAATCTAAATAGGCTTAAGAGGGTTTTAAAGAGATGCATGGATCATAGCTCTATGGTGGACCACCAAGAGAAAATGGGGTATTTTAGGGACTTATTTCCAATTATGGGGGCTGGTGGCATCCCCATGCCTGCTGTGTGGCCTCCTTGGAAGCCACTGATAGATCGAGTCACTGACATGCTGTAGCTTTGAAGTGTGTTCCACATCTAGAACTGGAGAGGAACGTAGGTGGCGGTGAACAGCTGACCAAGTGTTTATTTCACTCGGAGCTCTCAAGTCCCAACCTGAACAGTGATGTTCAGATTAAGGATTCAGGTTCATATCTCTTTGTTATGTCCTAGATGCCTATATATGAAAATGTCATCCTGCCATTGAAACAGTGCTATCCTCCAAAATGTGCTATCCAGGCCTCAGAAAGGGGACCACAGTGATAGGTGGACCTTCAGCGCCTTCACTATTTGAAAACTTAGTTCCGAACCTCTTGTCCCATCTCACTCACATTCTATATCCTGACTTGTTCCTCATCCTCTCAGCTTCAGATCTGATGATCCATTTTCCCTTTTCCAGCCTTACCCACGCACCCCTAAAACCAGCCACCTCTGACAAAAACATTTACTTCCCTCTTAAGCTCTGACCCTGATACCCACTCTAGCTGTACCGCCTTCATGCACACTGAGTAAACACCCCTGCCGAGTTCAGCCTGCCACCTGGACCTCTCTGCGTCAGTGTGCCCCATCCCCCAAGACTGCCTCTCCCTCCAGGTGCACCTCAGGTGTGCTGCAGCCCACAGGTAGGAGCTGTTTGAGGACACCAGTCAACTACCTCTAGAAAGAAATAAAACATGTCCTTTAATGTGAATGGCATACAAACCACTACGACTCTGGCCCACACCATCCCAATCCTCCCTCATTAACTATCTTTTACAAATATAAACATATGTGTTATGTTATTTATATTTTTTTCAAATCAAGTTTCATATGTTTTACTTATGGAAAGGATACATATGAGTTCTCTCTTTAGTGTATCAGTACTAGTGAGATAAAGACAAGTCGAGTGACTTGGCCCGTATTACCTAGCGAGCGAATTACAGAGCTTAACTCACCTAGTCAGTGCTTACTTAATCTGCTACCTGTGTCCCCTTGGATTGAGATCCTCTGAAGAACAGTGATCAAATCTGTGTGGTCACTCTGTATGGAAATTAATAAATAATTTTGATGACAGGATGCTAAAGTTAATGCTAATGAGAATGATAAATATGTTTTTCATCTCAACTATAAAAATCAATTTCATTTTCCTGATTTTCACGTCTGCATGCTTTCATACTGTTTCCTCTACTTAGAATGCCTTTCACCTGCCCCATTTACCTAGAAAATCCCATTTCATCCTTTACAACCTGATATGTAGGTAACCTCCTCTGTGAGGTTACTTATCACTGCCGCCCCAACCCCCAAATAGAATTAACTATCACATGTTAATGGTGTTACACTTAGGGTATAATTCTTGTTTATCTATATGTTTCTCCCACCAGATTATGGACGAGGCCAGGAACAATATCTAATTCCTTTTTGCATTGCAATCTCTGCCACAGCGCATTGACAAATTACAGATAGCCAAAAAGTATTTTTGAACCAAATGTGATGAAGATGATGGTGATGATGATAATGATGGGGTAGGAGGATGATTTCACTTTTTAAAAGAGAAATAAAAAGCTTTTCCTGCTTTTAGAACTAGTTTCCAGCTTAGAATAGTATATTAGTCAAGGTAATCAATGCAAGCTGCTATAAAATACAATTCCCCAATATAAGTACTGTAACCTAATTCAAAACTATTACTTATTCATGAACATCTGGTGTAGGTTGGGCTTCTTCCATCATGTGGCTCTTCCATCCTTTGCTTCCAGCTATTCAGATGGTAGAAAATGTAGAGAAGACATACCAGGTTCAACATATTTGTCTTCAAAGTAACAGTCATCACTTCTGCTCATGTCCCATTGGCCAGAGCTCAGGATCACACAGCCCATCTAAATGCAGAGTAATCTTCCTGCACGTTTAAGAAGAGATACAAAAATAGTGAATGCTAAAAGTTTCTCGCCACAGTCTTCCTTCCTGGACACTAAATATCCATTTTATCCTTCTTCTCACTCACGGAGCAAACTCACCTCACCCCAAGGAAGACAATGCAAGGTCCCATCCAGTCACCCCTTCCAGATCAATGTCCAGAATATCTGAGTGATACACCATCTTCTTCATCAGTCTGATGCAGTTAGTGCCCATAGGTGTGGTCACCTACGTATTAAAAAGACAAGATATTTGCACCTTGCTTCCCCACCATTACAACTCATTTATAATGGTGGGAAAAGAACAGGAAAATATCCCATTTGCAAAGAAAAATAATTGACAACATGCACCATCACGCTAAAACTCCCCTGGGCCAGCTTTATAAAACCCATACCCTCTGCCTCTGGACATGGCGGATGTGCGTGAAGTTAGCTGTAGAAAGGATTCTCTTACTTATTCTTCTCCTTGGCCACATGTGAAGGGGGTTTGAGAGGACATCCTTCCTTCAGAACGAAACAGCTCTAAAAGCTTGGTTTCTGTTCTAGAATGGGTTGAGAAGTCAAGCCTTGAACAAGCAAGGACTTTTCAAATCCAAGCCTCTGGTTTCTTTAGCAATGCGTTTCATGTGACGTATTTGCTTCTTGTCAGGTCCATGTGACAGGAAACATACCCCGAGTTATTTTCTAGACATTGTTATCAAATCTACATTTTTTTCTTTGCCTCTTCACCTCCATGCCTTTCTCTATCTCAACACAATTACCTAAATACGTTGAGGCTATCAGAAATAATAGGAGGGAAGGCCATGCCCTTGCTTTGATTTTTGCCTCAAATAATTTAATTCAACTGAGAACTTTTACTGGATATTTGTCACTTAAAGCCTTTTTGGCACCACATCTTACCGAGTCTAAAATAAATTTATTTTTTCCAACCCTACAGCTGAAATTGCTAGACTCTGTATTCTATTTTATTTCTGCTTGTAAACTCATGAATTCTTTCCTGAGTTATCTCTTTTTTGTAACACATACCTAGATTAACCAAAAATTCTGCTAAAATCCTGTTTCTAACCATTTCCCCTAAAGATATAAACTGTGCACATGACTGCCTTCTCATTAATAGCAGGCAATAGTTATACCAAATGATTTGTCACTTCATAATCAGAGTTTCCATCCTTCCATTTTCTGATATGAGTTCCCTTTCTGCCTGTAGCTAAACTACTAAACCAATGATACATAGTTAGGATAGTGTAACAGTCAAGGGATATGACTTGGCTGTGCCAACACCTCATTTCTAATACCGATTTCTGTATGAGAGCAATAAGTATCAGCTGCTGTAACAATAATCTCAGTGATCTCACACACAGGTTTACTCCCCCCTCATGTCATTGTCCAATGCAGCCTCTCCTTGGAGCCTCTCTTCCAAGTGACGACTCAAGAACCCAAACTCCTTCCATTATTTTGCTACACTGAAATCTTAAACCACGAGCGTTTGAACTCACTGTGGAAGGGGAAGCGAAAGCTAGAATACTGTTTGAGATGTTTTTAAGGGGCAAGACTAGAAGTGATGAATATCCCTCTGCTCTGATATTTTGGACCAGAACCCTGTCACATGACCCAAACCTATCAAGGAGTAAATGAAACGTTCCTGAGAGCTCAGGAACAGGAAATAGGGCACTCACAGAGCTCTATCCTGTGTTAGAATGTGTCATTTACTTGAGTCCTTACCGATGACTGACCAAACTTAGAGATTATCTTTTTCTTCTCAGTCACCAACTAGATGCTTGGATAATAATGACATTTTTATATTAAAAATGCAAGTTCAAAGTACTTTAAAACTACTTATGAGGAACGTAAGTATACTTTTCCCCGCTACTTAACAAACAAGATAAAACTGAAACACTAAGAGATTTCAAGGGACCCGCTGTGAATCATCCAATAAGCTACCAGAACTTTGGCTTGGAAAAATAACCACCTCTGACCAAATCTGTGTAACACAGGCAAATTCATGTAAATTGGCCATAAACGATGATTAATCATAGCCATGCAGTTTCCCTCAATGGAGATAACTTAGTCTGAGTGAGCTATTTATCCATGTGCACCATTTCATAAGACTCACCAGTCATCCATTGTCCCCCCTTTGAAAGGCAACCCAAAGGGACGAAGGATCTGATCCACCAACAAGTATAATTAGTATAGTAGTACAGTGGAAAGAGCACAAGTTTTGAGTGAAACAGGTGTAGGGACTTCTATAAGAGCAAGCAACTTGAACTTCTCTGAAATTCTGTTTCCTCATCTCTCGTTTATGAAGTAGAGGATATCGAAGACATCTACCTTTACACATTGGTACGAGTATTCACAATAGCCACTGCTCATGCTATAGTAGGTACTATTTTAACGTCATCCCTGAGTGTAGGTAGGTATACACCTACCTACTTGTGTATGTATTTATTTAGGGCCTACGACAGGTCTATAATTTTTCTAGGCATTATAGAAGATACAAAGAAATTTAAGACACAGGCCCTGGCCCCAATCTAGTTTTGAGGCCAACTACATGAGGCTAACTAAAATGTGTCAGGAGCTCAGAGAGAAAATTCATGTCAGCATTGGCTGGAAGAGTCAAAGAAGTTTCTATGAAGAAGGTGACTCCATGAGTTTGGAGGGTGCCAGGTTACAGATGGTCAGGGAAAGGACATGTTTCAGCATAAAGCTTGTAAAGCAGAGGACACTGAGGACACCAATCAGACCGGAGAGGAGGGCAATTCACGAGAAATATACTTTCTCACCAGCGCTGCAGATTCCTTCTGAGTAAAATGATACTTGATTTTATGCATTAAAAAGGGCAATGTTCCCGTCCCTGATAAACCACTGTGTTTCCAGAGAGTATTGATATGGACACAGTTGTAACAGATTCCACTAACTGCAGATTTTTTATACACAGAGGAAAATAAAGAAATGTATTTCTTTTGTGTACTTTTGATGATGGATGGTGTATTTGGTGCTTTTCCAAAGCAATCTTCCCCGTCTTTTTATTTCCCTTCTCCTCAAATGTTCTCTTTTTCTACTCCTCCATACTTGCCAAGTACCTAGAACAGTGGCTTGGCATATAGTAGTCATGCAATAAACAGTTTTTCAATGGATTCAATAAAGTTCTGAAAAAGTTCTGCTTGACAGAATTGCAGCTTCTCATAGCCTTCAAATCATGTGAGCAGAAGGTCACCTCCTAAAAAAAAAAAATAAGAGACAAAAAAGCTGATCAACTCTTACGATGAGTTTATATGACTCCATTAGGAAGGAAATGAGTAGGTGGTTCTAATGATGAGATAGAGTGACCAGAAAAGGCAGGCAGCTCGGGAAAATCCTATCTTTGGAAGTTTCAGCGTAGGAATTGTCTAAATGCCACATTCCCAGGCTCAGCACAAACCGGTAACTTGGTTATAGTTTTGATGGGCCGAAAGAGCAAAGCGCCTTCCTTTCCCAATGGTATCTCTAAGCTTCACTTGAGTAATTGAATGACTGCAGAAAAATAGAGTGGGGTCATCTCTAAACCGCATTGACAGATCTCATTTTCTAAGTTAAAGTGATATAATCTGCCTTTTCATTTAAGACATTATTCCTTATGGTTTCCACCCATCACATCAATGTTTCTCAGTCTTTACGTGATGGGTAAACACCAGTTAGTTAGAAGATAGTAAACTCAGAGTTTACTATCAAATCCGTAATTTTCGAGTGCACAGTAAAATGACAATCTTGAAAGATAAGCTTTGAGAAAAGGGGATTTCTAAATTTCAAAAGCTCCCTTTATATAAGCAAAGCAGTGCTCTGAGTGACAATGAAGAATGTTACAGGTATAGAGGATTTAGAATATGACATAAGGGGCATTTTCACCTGCCTGAGGAGAAAGGTGTTCTGGAACTCGGAGGAGGAAGAAATGGAAAAGGCAAGGAAAAAGGAAACTAGCCAATTATGCGTTTCTCCGACCTCCCACGCTACCCACACTAGGAATTCCCCAGAGCGCTGGGGCTTGTCCATGCTTATTAAATTATATATATATATATAAATTTTCACATCATAGGTCTAATGGGGGTGCAGAATTTAGTCACTACATTTTCGTCTAAGGAATGTTATTTCCTTACCATCAGTGGAGAGACTAGAGAAAACACAAAGTCATACACATAGTTGTGCCATGAATCTGGTTTTTAGAAAGGTGACAGGCCAGAAATTCATAGAAAATTGCCGTGTGTTGTCACAGGCACTTTGCATATGCTATCTTACATGTTCCTTAAACTGTCCGATAAGTCAGGCAGTATTCCCATGTTACAGATGAGAAAACTGCAGCTCTGATTAATAAATCAAAGTCAACTTGTCCAAGGTCACCGAAGCTAGACGGTGCCAGAGGTAGGATTGAAACACAGCTGCATGACCTTCTGCTTCCCTGCTCAGTCTCTGCACCTCCAGCCGGCATGTCACACTGAGATGGGCCAAATGAGCGCACACCTGAGGGACACACAGGGCTGATGCCTCCTGTTCTCCAGAAATGGACACCGAAATGTTTCTTCAAAACTGCTGACTTCAGACTTTATTTGACCTTAGGGAGGATCAGCAGCCAGGCTATGTCCCCTCCTAAGATGGGAGACTTGTTCTTTCTCACCCAGGTTCCCAGTTTTGATGCTAGAATGAAAGATTGATTTTTCCCTCTGGCTGCCACATTTGCATTCTCTCCAATTAGTGCATTCATTCTTTGAAGAAAAGTCCAAGTTGCTTTTCTGGTTCCTCAGCTTCTCAGGCTCCTGGTCTAAAGGGCCATTGTCCTGACAAATCAGGAGAAGGGAGCATATTAGCTGGGCTCCTAGGCTGGCCCAGGTGTCTTCAGGTACCTACTTGTTCCCTTAGTCACTGGACATTTCACAAGAAGCATGCACGAGCCAGAGGGTAAGGTGTCATGATCGCTGGAACCCAGAAGCCTGAAGGAGTACATGGGACAGTGAGGGTACAGGTCTTCAAAATGCACTTAAAAAAAAATGCTTTCTAATATCTAGACATCACATCTTGTGAAGCATGAAGCATGTGGTAGGACAATTATGGTGGGCTTTCTGAAAAGACTAAAAATGGCCCATTTCTTAAGACATAAGGAAAAATAGGCATTGAGCCAGTGGAAACCAAGAAGTAAGCCAGAAAGAAATGGAAGCTTTTCGGCTTTTCCTTACTAGTTCCTTCCTACATTAAAGGCCAATTTTACTAGCATTTTGTCAGCCAGAGGCTTTTATAAACAAGTATGACTTCCAAATTCTCAGACCAGTGAAAACGGAGATTCATAAAAATGCTTTGAGGACTGTAACCCTTAAATGCTTTTGTGAATTGTTAATACAGATTAAATAGTGTCTGTTTTTTTAAAAAAACTATGACTAAAGATACCTATTTTATGCAACCTGGTAATTCATATTTAGAATGTTTAGAACATTTAGTTTATCAGAGCATTTAACTTATGGGAGAATTTGGTACTAACTGGGCCAAGAATTAACTAGCTAGCATCGAGAAAATCCATGCACTTCAGAATTAGTAGGAGGATGTTGCCTCACAAATCTGATAATTTATTAACTGTGTGACCTTCAGGTCCTTTAAACTCTCTGTGCCTCATTTTTTTTTTTCATTTATAAATTGAGGATAATGATATCTAATGATATCCCCGGTTATTAAGCTTAAATGAGATAAGCATGCACACATGCCTAGCACATATTTGCACATAAGAGACACTCAAATGCAACTGCAATTATTATTATGATTATTATCATCTTTTTTAATGCTGCTACTACTAGTTGTATGAGCGTATTTAATTCGTGATTCTTTTCTTCTCATTCTACCAGTCTGCCCACCCTTGTAGTCTGGCCTTACACATCTCCCAGGAATACCGAAAGTACTCCCCAGTTCTATGATCAGCCCCTCCTTTTCTCATACAAAAAATAAAGAGCCATTTGGGAGGCCCTGAGACCCTCCCGTCCACAGAGACACTGTCTCCTGCCCCTGTCTTGTTTCTTCCCATCATTTCCTCTTTCTCTGGGCCGGCCCTGGATAAACTCGTGGTTTCCTTCCTTCGTGTTCTCTGGAGAGCTGAGTACTGCACACTTGAAAGCCTAAAAACTTGTCATTTCCACCTTGAACTAGTGGCTGACCTCGCCAGACAGCCTGGGAAATGAATTAGTGTCCTTAAGCAGAGCCAGAGTGTGAGCGGTGACCCGGCTCTCCTGAGCAGCTACGGAAACTGTCAAGCCGTAGTCAAAGTTCCTTTTCCCCAACCCCTTTAATTATGTTGAAAACTATGTCATATTGTTTTTGAAAAAGTTAATGAAATAGTAGGTAAAGGTGAACCTAGGAACATAATTTACTTGGATTTCCTTGCAAGCTTTTGATAAGGTCCCTCATAAAAGGCTATTAAGGAAAATAGATGACCAGAGGGCTGTGGGCAAAAGTCTTTTTGGTGTATTAAAAACTGGTTAAGCTATTTTAGAAGGGAGAGTCACTGACGCTGGCTACTTCTTGGAGTGGAGAGAGGTTAATCACAAGCTGTCCTTATTGTCAGTGTTTGGACTTGAAATGTTTGACTGATTTATTAAAAAAAAAAAGAAAAAAGAAAGTGAAGTTGGTCAGAGACACACGATGATTATCATGGTACGAACTTTCCAGAGCGTTTGGCATGAATGAGGGCTCCTTGTCCAAAACCGGAAGTCCAGTCCTTGGAGGGAACGACCGGGCCTACCCTGAAGATGAAACCTCCAAGGGTAGGAGCTGAGCTCTGAAAACCTTTCCGAGAAAGACAGAACTGCTTCTCGCTTGGTGGCCCAAGCTGGAGGGCAGGACATGACAACCTTGCAAGTGTCCTTCCCACCCTTCCAGCAGATGGTGGTTTAAGGCCATGAAAAATTAGAAATGAGTGGCATGAGTGGAAAGCATTTAAGCAATATGAAGACACCATTTTGCATGCTTTCCATTCCAAAATTGCAAAAGAATAATTCTATTGGTAAAGGAGAGCCAGAAGAATGTGACGGGGACTGAAGCATTGAAAGCATCTCTTGTACTTGACCTGAACAACAGAAAGTAAATAAGAGATACTGAGGGCCTGTTTACTGCCTACTGCAGGGGCACAGGGAAGTGCCTCTTTTTTCACAAAAGAAGATAGACCTTGCTTAAAAGTGCCTATAATCTAACAATATGCTTATCCTCATAGTTATCCTCACTGCCGCCACCCCTCCCCGAATATTTTCACTGTAAAATGAGACAGAAGAAATTACATAAGTATCTGGATGCTGATGAGGCAAATCTCAGGTACTCTCCTGGCCTTGGCCCTCATTAATCTTTATGACACTTCTCACTGAGTCTCACTTGTGTTTCTTCAAGATCAAAAAGTCCTAAACACAAAAGTCACACTGCAATCACTGGCAAAGTGAATTCTAATCAAACTTTGCCAAAACTTCTTTTCTTTTGCCTAGTCCAGTAATAACTCTAGTTCATCCATAGGGTGCTATTTATACAGTAGGAACGCATTTGTTTTGAGGGAGTGACACAGAGAGAGAATGTGTGAGATAATATATTGTCCAGAAAAATACTACTCTCAAAGAGTCCACCAATAGACTCACACAAATACAGTCAACTGACGTTTGACAAAGGTGAAAAGACCATTCAACAGAGAAGGGATAATCCTTCCAAACGGTACTGGAATAACTGGATGTTTATATGGAAAAAACAAAAACAAAAAAACAAAAAAAACACAAAACTTGACATATAGCATACATACTCAAAAATAACTAAAAATGAATCATAGACCTAAATGTAAATATAATTGTAAAATTATAAAATTTTTGGAAGGAAAGATAGGAGAAAACTTTTGCAACATTGGGTTAAACACAAAGTTCTTAGATACAACAGCAAAAGCACTACGCATTCAAGAAAAAAATATATACATTGAATACAATAAATAAAAATTCAAAGCCTCAGGACCTGAGTCATGAGCAGGAATTGAAACAAAAAGCAAACTTTTCGTTTTCCCAGCCAGGCTTAGAGACATAAAACCTTTTCTCAGGAACATAAGCAGCAGAGTGAGAAACTAGATTGAAAAATGGCAGCTCCTCAGCTAACTTTTCGCCCAAATGGGTCAGGGAGAAATTAATGGCTCTTTTCTCTGCTTTCCTAGTAATTTCTGTGCTTTTATAGTACTTAACACATTCTATTGTCATTAATTGTCATAGCCTCATCCCATCTCATGCACAAATGTCCTCAGTGAGTTGGGAGCTCCTAAGAGACTGGGCCAAGTATTACATCTATGTACTCCCAGGACCTAGTAGAGCAACTGACATGAAATGTGTAATAAATGTTCTAAGAATAAAAGAAAGAGGAGGAAAGCAAGAAAGGAGGAGGAAATTTTGTGAGAGAAAAGGAAAAGAAGGAGGAAGGAAAAGGAGGAAAGAAGGGAGGGAGGAAGGAAGAAGGGATAGAAATCCTTGATTCATTTTTATTATTGCCTTAGATCTCAAATCCTTATTCTCTATCTTGATACCTTTTCTCTTTGTGAAACATGGAGTCACCTCAACATCCCACCATAACAAGTGGGTGGATGGAGGGACAGCAGTGCCTAGGAAGGGAGGAAAAAAAGGGATGGAGAGGAAGAATGAGAGAAGGAAGGAAGAAAAAAATAAAGAAAAGAAGGAGGAAGAAAGAAAGGGAGAGAAGGAAGAAGGGAAGGAAGAGAGAAAAGGGAGAATGAAAAGGAAAGGAAGAAGGAAGGAAGGAAGAAGGAAGGAAGGAAGGAAGGAAGGAAGGAAGGAAGGAAGGAAGGAAGG
>NW_006432945.1:4590145-4659495 GCF_000325575.1 Pteropus alecto
AAGGAAGGAAGGAAGGAAGGAAGGAAGGAAGGAAGGAAGGAAGGAAGGAAGGAAGGAAGGAAGGAAGAATGTGAATCCTTGATTCTTTTTTTATTATTGCCTTAGATCTTGAATCCTTATTCTCCATCTTGATACCTTTCCTCTTCGTGAAACATGGAGTCACCCCAACATCCCACCATCGCAAGTGGGTGGATGGAGGGATAGCAGTGCCTAAGAAGGAAAGAAGAAAAGGAAGGAGGGAAGGAGAGGAGGAAGAAGGGAAAGAAGGAAGGAAGGAAGGAAGGAAGGAAGGAAGGAAGGAAGGACGGAAGGAAGGAAGGAAGGCAGGAAGGAAGAATGTGAATCCTTGATTCTTTTTTTATTATAAGGAAGGAAGGAAGGAAGGAAGGAAGGAAGGAAGGAAGGAAGAAGGAAGGAAGGAAGGAAGGAAGGAAGGAAGGAAGGAAGGAAGGAAGGAAGGAAGGAAGGAAGGAAGGAAAATGTGCCTAGGATAAAGAAAACGAGGACAGGTAGGGTTTGTTGAGAGACAGGTCAGTGTCCGGTGTGGGAAGGGGGCAGCCATGGGCCAGCCTGATCACCTGAGGGACCCGTTACCCAAATCAGCTTATGGTTGCCTGGCCGAGCCACCTTCTCTGAAATCGCCACCACCCTTTGTCCCTCGTGCTGCAGCCCCGTAGATGTCAGGAGCCATTGTGTGGTTCGGGCAGGCCAAGCCAGCAGCTGAGGCAGGAAGAGGGAGGCTGGAGCTTCTGGCTGCCACGGCTGGGTCTGCTCCCCCTGCTCCCGGCTGCAGGCCTGGATGCCAGAGCCAGAGAAGCCAGGTCAGGGTGGCGAGGAGCCGCTGGCATGGCAGGGCTCTCACGTTCTCTCCTTTCCAATGGCCCGGCCCAGCATTGCTGGGGAAACGGGAGGGGCCGGGCAGCCAGCAGCCGAGAGTGAGAACTTCCCCTTGCCAGAGCCAGCTGCTGGCTGCCATCTGGGCAGGGGCAGTGCCAGTTCCCCAAATCTGCCTTCCCTTTGGAAAAGGGGGGGAAAACTCTGTGCTGAGAAGATAGCCTCTCCCTCCATCCTGAGGCTCTCAGTTAAAAACTCAACAAAACCAGCCTTTGAAAAAGGAAGGGAAGAGAAATGCCAAACATTGGGCTGTTTCCAAAGGAATTCGCTCCTCCTGAGGCCTTTCTATCCAAGAAAAATCTCTTTTCGCCCTCGATTTCTCTTGCTTCTTTCATTTTACTTAGTGATAACCTTTACTTTTTAAAATTAAATCTAATTGTTTACACAAATAATATGCTAGTACCCGTGTGTCCTTTTTATTTGTCAAACAGAGACGGGATCATCCGCCATGAGCTGGAGATTCTCTGAGAGCTGTGATCTTGTCTGTTTAATTCACTCTTTACCATGAATAACTAACCCAGGACCTCACCTCAAATGGCGCTCAGTGCATGCTTTCTGAAGGGTTCATTCATTCATTGAACACATACTGAGCACCTTCTAAACATCAGCACAAGGCTGTTGCTGATAAGGAATTGAAGAAGATGTGGCTCCTGTTCTCAGAGTTCAGCCAGTTAAATAAAGTCATTCCTTGGGGCCTTCCCAGAAGTCAAGGAAATAGGGCTTCCAGCTGCAATGCGTCAGCCCCACGAGACCACATGTTATTTACTGTGCTATCACTATGTCCCCAGGAGGCAGAGGGGATAAGAGTTGGCACCTGACAGAGCACAGAATCAAGGAGATCCTCTGCGAAACCAAAAGGCAGGCCGGCTTTATCCCGGGGTAAGGGTCACTGTGTTTAACACCCGGCCGCCCTGGACACCGACCAATCAGAGCGAATGCTGACTGGGAAAGATGAGTGTGGCCACCCCGGTACATACCAGCTGAATATGAATCCTGGATTTGTTTTTTATTGTTGCCTTAGCTCTCAAATCCTTCTTCTCCAATATCCCACCGAGGGGACGGATGCAGGAACAGAGGTGCCCAGTGCTCCGTGAGGACCTCATCTTCACAGAGATCCCCATGGGGGTGGAGGCAGGGCTTCAATTTGGCTTCCCAGCTTGGTTTTGCAGCCACTCTAAACATGCCTATTACCCATGTTATAGTCGGAAGGGGCAGGCTGAAAGCCGGGGAAGGTCTCCAGAGTCAGGTTTTCTTTTTGAGACAGAGTTTGGTCTCCCAGCTCCAGATCTTCACAATGTTTAGCCTGCCTGGGTGCACTGAGGCCCTAAGCGAGACTGGTTCAAGTGGCTCAAACTCACAGGAACAATACTATCTCGCATTTAAGTGTTTCCTAAGTTATTTAAAAATAATTTTAAAATATGCATAAATGCAGCTTTCCCGAGACTAGGCCTACGGGGAATGACCTCATTGGGTCCTCACCATAGTCCCTGAGGTAGGCACATTCGTTCCCACTGTATAGCCCAGCAGGAGTAACCAGTTTGTCCAAGCTGACATAGTGAGTGGCAGAGCTAGATCAGAAGTTGGGTCTCCTGACTTCTAGCTAATTCAGTCCCCTTTCCATAAGCCAAATCACTACCTGATACTACAAACTCCAGCAGCCTAGTGATGATACCCACCTGAGAAATGAAATTAAGATCAGAAATTGCCTTGATGGATCCATAGATGAAAACATAGAGGACCAACCGTTTAAGAGCATGAGCCATGACTTCGGGTGCCACCCCTACCCCTTGCAAACTGTGTGATGCTGGGCAAATGAACCTGTCTGTAAGCCTCTGCTTTCTCATCCATAGGAATGAAATAGCACCTTTCTCACGAGGTTGCTGTAAGACTGAACTAGATAACATAGGACCCTTATCACAGAGCGGGTGCTCATACGTGACAGTATTCTTTGTTATTTGTATTACTTATTTCTGAGAAGGTGACTTCTGCTCTCAGGCCAGACAGCCCTCCCTGGGGCTGCTCCTGACTGGTCTGTGCTCCCAGGAGCTCCGGCTCTCCACTGTCTCCTGTGCAGGGAGGAAGACATTCTTTCACGCACGGGTATCTTGCAATGTGAAAGGCTTGACTGGTCTGTGCTCCCAGGAGCTCCGGCTCCCCACTGTCTCCTGTGTGAGCGGGGAGGAAGACGTTCTTTCACGCACGGGTATCTTGCAATGTGAAAGGCATCCATGTCCTTCCCAGGAACACTTGCTTATCTGTTTATTGAGCACTGATTCTCTTCCAAGAATCTTCTAATTCTTTAGAAATATTAACTCATTTCATCCTCACTATAATTCTGTTAGGCAGGTTCTCTTATTTCCCCATTTTGCAGATAGGAAAACTGAGGCACAAAGAGGGCAAGTCATCCCTCTAGAAAATCTCGACAGAGCCAAGACCCAGCCCCAGAGCCTGTGTGTTGGCCCAGCACACCAGCTGGTCCCCTCGTCTTAACAAGAAATATGTTTTAATTCAAAGAACTGTGTGGACTCGTTGGCTTATACACAGGGTGTCTTTTCTCAGCCTCTTAAACCTCGTTCTGAAATCTCTCCCCGACTCTCCTACCAAAAGCTTGGGCAGCACTGGAGTCTCCTCCCAGAGGTTCCTTGAGCACTGAGACTTGATGAGCCAGAGTCACTGAAACTGACTGACTTGCTTTAAAGTCCTCACCACAAATTCCTCACCCCAAATCAACTTCCTAAGTGCTTATCAAAGCATGGCTCTGTGGCAGGCACCAGGCAGAGGTATTACTAAAAAATGTGTTTCCTGCCCTCTGGGAGTCTACAGTTGAGGAAGACAAGACAGTGGCTGATGCACACAGGGAAACGCCAGGAGACGGGTGACATTCGAACAGAACAGAATCTAACATGATCATAGTGATGTAAGGACCTTTGCGTGAGCACAGCCTGAAAGAATTCAACCTAATCATACTGCAGAAGCAAATTCTGAGGGAAGATGAGGGAACTTACTCAATCATGAGAAGTACAGGCAGAGTGAAAACAGGTTTGTTCGCAAATCCCAAAGCTCTGAACCCAGGAGGAAGCTCCTGGTTTGAAGGAAAAAGCTTCAGGACAAAAAAAAGGTAATCCTACTCAAGAGGTGACATGGGAGTGAAAGCATATACGTTGCTTAAGGAAGTGTTTTCATAAAGGGAAGGATGCTGGAGTTGTATGGTATGGAGGACCATGCCAAAGGGAAGTCTGAGATGCTTGGGTTGCATTGTAACCAAGGCCCAAACGATTCTTTGCTTTTGAATACAGCTGGATGTTTCCCATACCCGCTTGCCTGGGGTTTCACCAGAGCCCCAGAAAACTGTCAAGGCGAGCGTTCTTAGGCCCACTTTATGGAACAAGAAACAAAAGCTCTGAGAAGTTATTTGCAGCACAGGGGTCTCCAATTCCAAACCAAACTTGGCTGCTCAGGCAAGCGAAGACATCTGGGGACGGCACACTCAGATTTTGCCATTTTTCATCTGAACTACCAGGATCCGAGATGGCATTGAATAAGAACTTTCTGGACCAGATGAAGCCCAGCCATTCAGAGGACAAAACAGCCTACTCACAAGCCCTTAGGTTTCCCCCATAAAGCCCATGCATAACAGGCTCACGTGAAGATCTCACAGAGGACTATGCTGTTGATTTTTTTTTTACAAAAATAAAACAGTGTATGAGTTTTATCTCTTTATCTCCTCAGTCCAGGGGGAAAAAAAGGGACACAATCTGTTCTCCCAGTGGGACATCCACCTGATTAGATGTCATAAAACAGAGTAGTCCTTTGGTTAATAATGGCTAGAATACCTCTGACCCACAGTTACTGGAAAGAAAAAAAAAACCCACCTAACTACAGATAAACTCCCTAGGGTTTCAGATCCGTTTTGCAATAAGCTGTGTTATGAAGGAAACCTGGCCCTAAAAGATAGTTTGAATGCAAAATAAAGATAGTTCACATGCTTTGAAGCAGATACCGGGCTCCTGTGGAAGCACCAGAATCATATTTTTGGAGGATCATTATATTTCCTGCTTCAGACTTTATTTGGGTCCCACCGTTCTTTTATACAACTCCTATTTTTAGTCATCACAGGCGCCATGTCCTGCCAGGCAGGAGCCTCAGCAGGGCAGGTCTGGGCAGAAGGGGCAAGGGTTGGATGCCTGGAGAGGCAGGAGAGAGAGCTGGGCAGACAGCAGTCAGGCCAGCTTCAAAGAGCCGGTGCAGCCCACAAGGCCAGACGGGCCAGAAGTAGGGCTTGGGGAGTCTCAGGGAAAAGATTAGGGGAGCTCCGTGGATTTAGGGAACAGGGCTCCTAGGTCCAGGAGACTTGTGAATTAACAGGAAAGGGCAGGAATATGGACGAAGCAGAGGTGGGCGAGAACCATGTGAGTTCGTGCATAGGTCCTGTCACGAAAGAGTGGGCGAGGGCTTAACTGCATGGGTTTGAGAACCTTGAAGATGTCATGCTACGTGAAACAAACCAGTCAACAGGAAGACAAATACCGCATGACTCCATTTACTCGAGGTGTCTAAACTAGTCAAATTTATAGAATCAAAGAGTGGGATTGTGGTTTCTGGGGGAAGGGGGAAATGGAGAGTTATTAACCAATGGGCATAAAGTTTCAGTTAAGATGAGAAAGCTCTAGGAATCTACTGGACAACACTGTGCCCATAGTTAACAATACAGTATTGTACACTTTAAAAATCTGTTAAGAGAGCAGATCTCATGTTAACTGTTCTTACCACAATCAAATAAGGTTTTTTTGTTTTTTTTTTAAATACATGGGTTTCAGTCAAAGAGGTGTATGATGAGTCTGAGTCAGGCTGGGCCACATGTGTCAGGCTTGCTAGGCTGGGAAGTTCCTATAGTCTGAGGTTTTGGAGAAGAATACTAAACACCTGTGGTCATTAAAAACGGTTATAAAAGAAAACCTTAATCTTCATTTAGAGTTCATTCATGTCACCTCGAATCCTAGATCATCATTGGTGAAGAGACAGGAAAAAAAGGAAGCCCAGGGTCTCCCGAGTGAGAAGCAGCCAGCGGGAGATGGACTGATTCTTTATCTGGGTGACGAACCCTATCTTCTAGGCTGAGCTCCAGACTTCCGTAGGTGTTGGGGAACATGATATCCTGAAATTACTTTCTGACCCCCAGTCATTTTCCACCATTTCATACCTGTGTGGAAATTTTTTGTTTTGTTCGTTTAAAAAAAAATAAATAACACAAAGAAGTCAAGAAGAACTGCGGTGGCTCAGAGGGAAGAGTCAAACAAAAAAAAAAATCCAAGGAATGAATAAGACCCAATCGCCCGTTGTTGTTCTTTATTTCCAAGTAGAACGGACCTACGTTTCCCCTTCCGCCCTTTATGCAGTCTCTGCCTTTGTCTCCTGATGCCTTCCTCCTCCTGACCTTTGTGTGGTCAAAGGAGGCCAGTGGAGGGATGGAGAGGAGTCAAGCCTCAGAAGCAGGCCCCAGACAACTGGGGTCCCACGGAGGAGAGGCTGGGAGGAATCGCATTATCCAGAGCTGAGGTAGGAGATGGAGTCCCATGGCTGTTTCTGGGAAGCAGATCTTGGAAATCTTCTTTTGAATTGACCCCATCATTTGTGAAGGAAGACCCAAAAAGTTAGAGAAGACCCTACCAGCCAACTAGAGTAAAAGGAGAGTGGCACTCAAGTAGAAGAAAGTGAACGGCTGAGTCTGACAGAGCTGAGGCCCACCCCCCGACGGCCGTGGGCACGCCAGAGGCACAGGGTCCAGCTAGTCACTTCGTCTTACTCACCGCATCACTGAAGTGCATTGACCATCGCTTCATCATTTACTTATCCTTGTATTCCTGTGCCTTCTAAGTTCTAAGTGCTGTGCTAAGTCACAGGAATATATTCAGTAACCAGGAGATTCCCTCCTGGTTGGCAGGTATTTATTGAGAACTTACTTTGCACAAAGCCCTGGAGGAAGCATGGGGAGAAAAGGAGGCTGAGAGGGGACACAAAATGAGT
Source organism: Pteropus alecto (assembly GCF_000325575.1). NCBI lineage: Eukaryota > Metazoa > Chordata > Mammalia > Chiroptera > Pteropodidae > Pteropus > Pteropus alecto. The sequence goes on from NW_006432945.1 coordinate 4,597,064, forward strand.
GGAGGTCGTGATCCTGGTCATCAAATTGGTTGAAGGGACAGATCCCTATGAAATACCTTGGTGGAAAACGTGGAGAAAATCTTACTTTTCTTAGCAGTACAATCTCCCACAGAAAGAGACTCTTTTTTTTTTTTTTTTTAAATGCTGGCCTTCCTGGGCATTAGAACCAGCTGATACCTTCGACTAAGAAATCCAGAAGAGAGCTAAACTTCCCTGAAAAGAACACGAGAGATTCAGCGGCCGCTTTAGGGAAAGGTTCAGAGACAGAGGACAAGCGGACTCAGAGGCCTATAATTAAAGAAGAACTCTGACAAGAGAAGGCAAAATCTTGGTCTGTATTTATTGCTGGGTGTAGCTTTCTCCTCCATCTCCTCATTAAGGGGAGGCAGTTCTACATTACCCACTAAGGCTTTGTGGGTTGGTCAGTTTTGAGGGGATGGGAGAAAGCCTGGAATCTCATTTCCAAATGGCCAAAGGCAGATAGTTTTCACGTGAGAAAAAACTATCTACCAGTTACACTGAGGACACATTTTTAGCAATGCGTTAGCACACGGAGATGTGAAATACATGTACGCAGCAAGTTCAGAGTCTGGGCAGTAATATGACGACGGGTGGCTATTTAGGACAATCCTCTTAGAAGACACAGATTTTGAACTAACTATCCATTGGGAAACCGATTCAGGTGGCGGAAATCCAAAGGTACTTGGGTGACTTCACAGAGACCCAAACATACACCTCTTGTTTCCTGACCTCAGCTCAAGATAGAGACATGTAATAGGCAGAAACGCATGTGCGCTCAGCTAGGCCAACGCCGAGCGCAGAGGAGAACACGGGATGCCCCAGATCACACGTCCATCCCGGACAACCAGACACCACTGCGCGTCTCTCGGTGTATGCGAAAGTGGCTGCTGCTCTCACTGAGATGTTGTACGAAATGTGGTTCATTAGTATTAACACCGCATCCCTACCAAAGTGCAGGAAAGTCAAATTTATAACATATTAAGACACTTTTAGTGGAAAATGCAAATACATGGCAGAGAAGGTTGGGCATGTGTCCCTCGAAACCATTACCTCGCAAAGCTTAGCGAGTCTAGGTCTTTCACAGAAAAAGGCTACTCGATCTAAATCAACACCCAAGATCATCTTATCAAAGTCAGAATGAAGGATTTAAAGAACACGAATGGTCAACTTAGAAAATAAGAAACATAAATAGCCCATGATGTATATATGACATCACAACCAGATTCGCTGGCAATTAAAGAAATGCAAATAAAAATGACGTGATACTATTTTGGCCTTAATATGCAAAATTTAGAAAGAATAAAAGAGTTCGGTATCGGTTCAGATGGGAGTGTGGAGAAAGGGGCTCTCCCCTACAGCACTGCGGATTGTAATGTGGTATTTAACCCTCACGAAAGGCCCCATTTACCAAAAGCCCTGCTCACGTGCATGCCTCTTGATCTGTAAGTCCCCTTCTAAGACTGTACCTTGATGGAAAATCCAGGTAAATGCACCAAGATGTATATGTAAGGATTTTCATCACACTGGTCTTTAAAGTTATGAAAAATTGGAAACTACCTAAATGTGTAGCAAAAGGAGATTATTGAATGAAGTATGGTATCCATTCAACGAAACACTAGCTCAATATTATGGTAATAACATACCATAATGAAGGGCCTAAGGTTTTATGACACAGAAAAGTGTTATAATACGTAGCAAGACGTTGTAAACGAGAAAAGAGAAGGAGGCAGTAGAGGGTCAGTGATTCTCCATCCCCAGGCCTGAGGACCTGACTGAAAGATAGATTTTAATTTTTTAAAACGAGGTAGAAAATGGTCTTTCTGGAAGCTCCCTAATGTCCCATGTGTTCTTTCCTGTGTCCTTCAACCCAGGAGGACTCCAGGACACTTCTTTGGGGTTGCCACTCACCTGGACAGACACACAGTGGCCCAAAGTAAAGGGCCTCCTGCAGGGCCACCTCCTTGGGGACACCCTCATTTGAGTGCTGTTGTCTAACAGACATTCTTGAGTTCTGTGCTGGATACCGGGGAGTAGGAGGAGCGTGAGGGACGCCACTTGAATAAGATACATTCTCTGCCTTCAAGAAACTCAGAGACCGCTGGGGAGACAGACAAGCTGAAAACACCCAAAGCATTATAGCACTTATCAAAAAGAAGTAGTTCAGGATGTTATAGGAGCAGAAAGGGAGGGCATCTAATTTCTGTCACATCCTGTCCTACCACAGAGCTCATTTCATTCTCCGTTTTAATTGTGTGCTTTATCATCCATCTGTCCAACAGTCTATGAACTCCTTGAGGACCGGTGCCGCATCTTGTTCACGCTTGTGTCCCGGCGCCTGGCACAGAGCGGAGGCTGTTTAATCAGCAGCTTTGCCTGAATGATTTGAATGGTCTATGTGAAGAAGGTTCTGTCAGCAACTTGTCCAGTTTGGCCCACTGAGGATCAGGCCGAGGGAGCGGCTACACCGAGAAGGGAGCACCCTAAAATCTTTCCGGTTCATACGGCGTGAACCAGGTGAACAGACAGGAAGACGAAGAAAAAATTTCCCAGGCCGAGTGAACACAAGTGCAAGACTGAGTTAAGAAACAGCTGATTTGTTCTGGTCAAAACAGATGTGGCTGCAGCAGAGATGAGTCACGAAGGGCCTTTTAGTCACACTAAGTTCATATTTTATCCTGTAAGCAATGAGGATTCCAGGAAAAAAAAAAAAAAAGAACAAGAGATATGGTCAAATTTGGTTATAGTAAATCACTCTGGTAGCACCACATAAAGTGGAAGAAAAGGGACAAGTCAGAAGCACAGAGGCCAGTTAAACAAGGGACCACTGCGAGAAAGCAACCGGAACCTCACGGGGACCTGGATGAAGGCAGGGGCTCCGAGGGTGGAGAGAAAAAGACACCCCAACATTATTTTCCTCCAGGCCAGCGGGACATCATTCCCAGGCATGCAGAACAGTTAAAAACTGACACGTGAGTGTGAAAAAGGCAAAGACAATCTCAAGGACCCAGCCGTCCTGCCTGCTCCCAGCACCAATCCCCCACGGTTTCACGCCCCACTAACACCTTGGAGCACACCCCTCCCACAGGCAGGAATGAAGACATCCAGGGAGCCAGAGAAACACTCAGACGCATCAGCAGAGGGGGGGAAAGTGCATTACAGAGCCCAGCATCTGTGTCTAGCAGCTGCCAAGCAACCTCCATGTGTTCGTGCAGCTGTCGCGTGATCGCAATGGAAGACGAAACAGAAGGGCAAAAAGAACGTTCAGCAACAAGCTCTGAGTGCCAGGTAGGTAGGTGGGCTCCGGGACAATCGAGGCTGAGCTAGTGGGTGAGCCTAGGAGCTACTGCTTGCCTTGGAAGAACTGCCACGCAGAGCCCTTGGGTAACCAGACCATTCCCAGGGCTGTGCATCGCAGGATACCGATCATCTCACCTGAGCCAGGTCACCGGGAAAGTTGAGACTGGACTTGCCTCACGAGCTTCCTTCGTTTGATTTCAAGTTCCCAGACTCCACTCCTCTGAAGGCGCAATAGGACATGTCACTTTGTGTTCAAATCTGAGAATCGATTGAGAAGTTCGTGACTTGCTCACGACCAAATTATCAAAGAGATGACCCAGGGTATCATCATTCAACCAAAATAGGAAATTACTAGTTTTGACACCCACCTGTGGGAGGTTGGGGGTATGTATCATGTTGATTATCCACTCGTTTGTCCATTAATTCAGAGATTTATTGAGTACCTACCAAATATAAGAATATGCTAGACTTTGTGGCAGCTGAGAGAGACTTAGAAGGCAAAATAATAATGCCTGCGATGTCGTCATGCTGCACACTTACAAAGAAGTTCATCCATTATTTTTTTACAACCAGAATTAATATTCAGTTGTTTGCATGGTGCAGGCATTCCAGATGTGTATAGCCACTGACTTGTCTGATTGGCCAGTGCCCTTGTGAACCAGTTGTTAAATACAGAATTTTGAAGACCATCGCTGCCCATAGCAATGCTGCAAGGTCACATTTACATTCTCAAAGTATCTGGCCTGTGGCCACCTCCTAGTGAGTGGCACAACCAGGATTAGAACCCTCGAGGGCTTAAGATATAGTTAGAAGAGGAGGGTATCAAAGAGGTATGAAATAATTCTAGGGTGACATGAAAACAGGCGTCTGCTGGTGTGGGGCAGAGAGCAGATACACTATGTGGATAAAATAAAAAGTAACGGAAAAGTCATTCGGCTCTCATGGCAAACTGAATGAAGGACTTCATTTTGTGGTGGGGGCAGGAGGCGTGACGGCTGAGACGGGCCTTGAAAGACACGTGGGATTTGAATTTGTATTGGGCTTGGTCATGGCTGTCAGGATCTGGAGACAGACTCTCTGGGTTCAAAATTCAGCTTTCTATTTATAACATGAGGAAGATAATAATGGTGTCTACTCAAGGGTTGTTTTGAGGATTAAGAGACAATCTAAGTAAGGTGACTGGCATAGAAAGTGCTCCATAATTGGTGCTATTATTTCATTTCCTTTGCACATGGCGAATGATAAACATCCCTTCTGCAGAGGCTCTTCATTGCCCACATGTGACAGCCAGGATTCCTAGCTGCAGGCAACAGAAACCACCCCGGCCGACGATGATCCGTGAGTGGCTATTCAGAGAAGGAATTTATGGAAAGGTAATTCACAGAATCACCAGAAAGGTCAAAGAATTGGGTAAAAAGATGGGCAAGAACCAAGGGAAGCTGAAGAGCCAGGACCGTGGGAAGAGTTGTGCCCGAAGAGCTATCTGGTGATGGACGGAATGCCACAGCCACAGGTGACACCAGACACGGCCCTCAGTACCTCCGTCGCCACTGGCTCATGTCCCCCACTGTCTATTACTCTTAGCTCTAGAATCAAAGCCTGGGAGGGGGCATCTGACTGGCAGGGCTAAGGTACATGCCCGCGGCTAGCTGCCACGCAAGGCAGGGCAGAGCTAGCTTCTGAAAGTTCAACTTTTCCAGTATAGACCGAGCCCAGCCTCCCACCAAGATTCATTAATGTAGCATCTACACACTGCAAAGAGGTTCAGATGCTAAGCAGCTTAGAAATGATAACTGTCCAACACACCGTGCCCAGACACCTGTGACCAAGTCTCTGCCAGCCCCTCCAGTCCTAAAGCTTAGGGCTTCTTGACTTAGGACTTCACAATCTAGCAACACTGAATTATTCTAACCTGTCTAAGGCACCGTGCTTCTTCGGGCCTCTGAGCAGATTTTTTAATGCTTTTTATGCTTCCTCCAGCAGTCCTTCGCCTGCTTACCATCTATATAGGCTCCCGGGGTAGACGCTACGATTTATTAGCAACTGTACTCCCACACCTAACACGTCCACTGTATTCGCTCACTCAGTGGTTATGACTGAAGCCTATAACTGCATCTTCTTAACCCAAAGTTGAAAACAAGTCTGCAAAGTCCAAGGGACCCTGAGACTAAATACGTTAGATTGGAAGCAGTCATAAAAACACAAAACCGGACTGTTGGAAGTGAAGTCACAGGAAAATAAGCATCCCAACCCCACACGAACACCCCTTTCTGCATTCTCAAGCAAGCAACTTCTGCCTCCCAACAGTTTCTCTCCAAACCTGCTTATCATGACTTTTACTTGGCCTTCAGTAACCATCTCCCCTTCTCGAGGCAAAACCCTGGCACATGGCTGCACAAGCAAAGGTATTTTCCAACCTCCACTGCAGCTCGGTATGATCTTATGAGAAAGGCTTAGCCAATCGGGTGTGAGTGGAAGCCACGCATGCAACTTTGAGTCATGTCCTTAAAAAGAGGGATGTGCCCCTTTCATTCCCTCCCTCCCCTCTGCTGTTTTCAGTGTGAGTGTGGTGGAGAGACACCTTGGACCAAGCAAATGTGGACCCCTGAAAAATCTCAAAGTGCAAAGCCACCGTCTAAGCACCGAAGCATCTTCTTCCAGACCGTTCTGTGAAAAAGGTATTTGCATTTTATTTAAGCCACCGTTATTCTGAGTTTGTTACATGCAGCCAAACTCATAGCTTAGCAAATATTACTAGTTAAACTCGAAATCCAGCCACTTGTCTCATCACCAGCATTCATTCCTGGCCCCCGGAAAGCTAGGAAATTATCTATCAATGTGGTAGGATTTGGGCAATTTCTAAGCAAACTTGTCTACCCAGCCTTGAACCTTTCTCCACCCACTGTCCTGAAGCTTCCTGAAGGCCTGTTCTCAAAAAAAGCAAGGGGTTCAATCCCTGTTAAAATATAAATACTTCTAGGAGGAATCATACTTTATGTTACCATCGGTTTTTGTATACTTGAAAGACAAAACTGATACTGCTATACTGGATCTAAAATGAAAACTCGGCACCACTGAAAACCTACCAGCCTCACGAATTTGTCTAAAGTTGGCCCGAGGATGGGTCCAGACCAAACACTTGCACGACAGCCAGCTCCCTATTGTGAATACCTCCCAAGTCTCTAAGCACACCTGGGGTTGGTCTCTCCATCTTTGGCCCTTTGAGGAGAGTGAGCCTTTCTAGGCAGGCCCCAGCCTTCTGGGGAAGAATCGCCAGCATTCGCAGGCGAGTCCCACAAAGTCCTTGTGTCCCATCCATGAGAAAGGAGCAGGACAGGGGGCGGTTCCTTGGGAGAAGGAAAGCGGGGGTCTTCCTCCTCACTATCCCAGGTCTCTGGCTCGGACGAATGGTATCGTCCTTGTCCTTTGGCCTTGACTGAGTAGACACTCTAATTTATCTGGCAGTCGCTAGTCTTTTCATTTGGGGATCTGATGAATTTTGCAGTCTGCAGTTGACTCAGCATGTCCCCAAGTGAAGGAATCTGTATATTCTGTCAATCTCCATTGCTCTGGGGAATGTTTTAAATGGTATTTGGTGATTAAAAGCAAGATACAATCACCCTATGATAAAGAAGCTAATGATCAAGGGCCCTCTAATAGCTTTTATGTTACTGCTAAGTCACAACACTCTCTCGACTTTTTATTCACACAAATGAAGTACAAATCAAATAAAAGCAAACTGTCTGTCAATAGGTTGGTTTAAATACCAGATTTCTTTTTTTCTTCCCCTTTAAATAAAGAGCAAACAGGGACAGAAAAGAAACAAGATGGTACCTTTTATGTTTGTTTTAATAGTTTTGTTTTTCTTTTCCTGCCTTCCTCCTGCAGTGGGCTTGAAAGGCCACAAGATAAGTGTTTTTCATTCATATCCCTGAGCTGTATGTATTTGGAGATGACAAAAAAAAAAAAAAAATGCACTTTTTTGTTTTCCTTTTCCATTTGGAGGCCTCCTGTCAAGGTGCCCAGAATCATGCTTCTGGAGCAGATGGAGAAGGCGCATGAAGCCGTGCTAGGGAACCGCGTTTCCAGAAACGGCGTCTGTGTCACCAACCAGAACGGCCCTGGTAGCCTACCGCGCCTCTGTGTCCTGTACCCACATCCAACAGGACACTTCGCGCCTGGCCATTCTTAATATTTATTAATTTGGCACCTGCTTCTGGAGACCCCATTTTTTCACCTTGAGGCCAACAAGGCTTTCTCACAATCAGGCTTTGGCCTGATGATGGTGTCAGAAAGAATCTTGAGATAGGAACCACATCTGCAGCCAAGATGAATGGAGTCATTCCAAGGAAGAGGACATAACAGGTAGCCTTGAAAGACAGCTGTTCAAGAGGGAGCCCTTGTCTGGTGTCTGCAGACCCCTTGAACCAGGATGTAAGAATTTGGGGGTAACAAGCAGTCTTTCCCTGGTATCACTGGAGAGGTGAAGAAACCGACACAGAGAGAAGTCAGAGATTTTGCTTACGATGCTCAGTTAGTAACAGATGATGCCGAGTCTTCAGAGAGCCAAGCCCAAGGATACAATGTCACCTATGTAGACTCTCAGGAGCAGAACGACTTTATCATCACTGCAGTCATCAGCCATTTCCCACCCTTCCCCATGTGCCATATCCTCACCTCGTTCGGCTTCTCAATTTTCACTGCAGTCAGCCAATACTCTCCTTCCCTAAGTCAATGTTTTAAAGCTGATTGATCACGGCCTGATATCCCCACAGAAGACCCTTGCCAGAGAAAGTAACCCCAGATTCTTTACAGCTCACCTGACATGAGAAGCATGTTCTGGAGGACTTGGCAGATGGCTTGCAGCCTAATCCATCCTTACTTGTTTTGGCCTCCTCATATAGAAAATAACCTCTTCCAAGGGGACATTGGATAAGAAATTTCAGAACAAAATTCTCTATTACAGTTATTAAAGGGATATTGTTGAGAACATTGTCCATTTTATTTTTCACTTTCCTGAAATCCACACATACACACACACACACACACATACACACCCCTCTTTTAGCTCTAAGACTTGTGGATTTTTCCTAATTAGGACACTCATTGCTTAAGGTCAGTATAGTTAATGTAAATTTTTTATAAATCATTTATTATAAATCATTTAAATAAATCGCGGGGTTTTTTTGGCTGTCAGGAAACTCAAAACCAAATGTGCAGTTTAATGTCAGCTGAAGAGTATAAGATGCTAAATGAAGCCTGTGTATTTGCAAATTCTTCCTGTTTTGCAATTCTCTCTCTTATCACATTCTACCTTATGTCCTATTTTATTTATATTCTCAAGACTACAATATTTGTTTTCTATTTTATGATAGACTAGATATTCTTGCAAGAAATCATAAATCCCAGGGAAAGATAGAGATAAATAAAATGCATCTTCCATTTTCTTCATTAAATTTTCAATAAGCTGATTTTAAAATTTTATAAAAATATTCAATGAATACGTATCACCTGGGCTTTTAAATTTTAGAATCAGAACATAAAATTTAATTTCGTATAAATTTTCAAATATTTAACTAGTTTTCATCTGTCATCTAAAATCAAAGGTATACAATCAGAATAGATTTTTAAATTAAGGTTGCTGACTCGTAAATTATCAATTATATTCTATTTTTCAACACGGTGACTTTTTAACTTATTTTCTTTTATCACCAAACTAATTCATAGTATTGAGAAGCATTCAAAGGATGAAGCATTTGACCCATTAATTCTGTTTTATTCTATAAGTATATTCTAGAGTTAAAATTTTAAATGCTTTATTTTGCCATGTAAAACTATTGACAGTTAATAAATTTTGATAAAAGATCCTGACTAAACACATTTTCTAAAGGCTCTCTCTGTTGGCATCTGCAGCTAAACTTAATCTCCTTTATGACCCATTGCTTTTGGGATTGGAAGGCTTTTTTTTTTTTTTTTTTTTGGTTCTTGTTTTGGTTAATGTTTCCCCCAGAAACATCAACTGTTGCTGTCATTCTTACCAAAGTAGGTTATCTCATTGTTGGTTCATATAAGCCAAGCTCATTTCTTGCAAAATATCTTTTAATGATCCAAAGTCCAACCACTAGACCAGTTGTCATGAATTAAGCCTCTAATATCAGAAGTAAAAGGGACAGAAAATGAGACTATTTTAGTTTCTGTATCTTCTTCCCTCTTTCATTCTTTTATTTACAGAGAGTGAAGAGCAACTGGTGAGGTTTTGGGTTAAAAAAGGAAATTTTTTTAATGTCAGATGGTTAACATTAATTTAAAAAGACAAATTGGACATTGAGTCCTTATATTCACCTAGAGTGTCACACACTTGTTATTCATTATTCATTGTTTTCATCCATATTCACCAAATACGTATTCAGCACCTGCTCTGCACAGACATCATCCTGTGAGCAACCAAGGTTAGGGAAAAGCCATATTATGGAGGAAGCCAGAGAAATAGGAGCTAAAACACTTGTCCCTTGGGGAACCAACAGGCTACTTTAAGAAACACAGCACACACCAGGGCCTACATACTGTAGGTGCTACATCGACATAGGTCATATTAAACTGTACCCACAAAAAACAATTTCGGGTCTCTAATTCAGCAACATATCATCATGTCCACATGAATATAGATCAACCCGAGATTGAGACAATATGTGTTATTCAGAAAGCAAGAACATTAGACCCTGCTAATTTAAATCACCCATTTTATTTCAATAAATTTTTCCCCATGTCGTCATTCCTGATTTTTCTCTCTAAAATTGAGAAGTACTTTAAGAATGTAGGCTCTGGAGCTAGACTATCCAGATTTTTTTTTTTTAATTGAGGTATAAGTTACATACAATAAAATGCAAGATCTTAAGATTTTTAACATTCGGTCTGATGAGTTTTAGTAATTGTACACACCCACTTTACCACCACTTAAATAAGGTATAGACCATTTCCATCACCCCAGAAAGTCCCTGTGCACCTCACCAGGCAAGCATAATTTCTGCTACCGTAGATTAATTTTGTCTGTTCTTAATGTAAATGGAATCATAGATCACATAGTTTTTTACATCTGGCTTCTTTCACTTGAATAGTCTTTTTGAAACGTTGGTTTGTTCCTTCGTGTGGCTGAGGAGCACTCCATTACATGGATAGACTACCGTTTATCTTTTCTCTTGTCAGTAGAAATTTGGGCTATTTCCAGTCTTTGGCTCTTATGACTAAGATTGCGATCATTGTACAAGTCATTTTGTACACGTATGTTTTCATTTTTCTTGGATAAATATCTAGAATTTAGTATTTCTTGGTCATAGAAGAGATATATGCTCAACGTTTTAAGAAACTACCAAATAGTTCTTGTATGATGGTCATTTTATATTCTTATCAACAAATGTGTCAAAGTTCAGGTTGCCCCACATCCTCACATGTGGTATTGGCAGTCTTTTGGGCTTTAGCAACACCATTTTCATGTGTGTGAAATAGTAGCTCACTATGATTTTAATGTTCAATTCCCTGATGATTAACGGCTTTTCATCTGTTTCTTGCTATTTGTACATGATGTTTTATAAAATGTCTGTTCAAGATTTTTGCCCTTTTTTTTTTGTGGTTTGTTTTCTCATCGATTTGTAGGAGCTCCTTATATATTATGGATATGAGATCTTTATCATATATATCAAATTTTTTATAATTATCAAATATATATCAAATATTTTTTCCTCATTCTGTGGCTTGAATATCCATTTTCTTTTTTTTTTTCAGTTTTCTATCTTTCACACACCAGTTATTTCATAAATTTTTTTGTTCTACTTTTTTACACCATCATAACAAAAAGAGAGAGGGGTGGTCGCTTCAGCAGCCCACACACTAAAATTGGAACGATACAGAGAAGATTAGCACGGCCACTGCACAAGGGTGACACACAAATTTGTGAAGCTTTCCATATTTTTCTAAAACCTATTGAATAGTTTGTTCTTCGGTTATGCTTTGTATGGTGGGTAAGGTAGAAATTGTGGGAGAAAACTCTGAATAACAAAAAGCAAGTTTTGAAAATTGTAAAGATGATTGAAAAATTGAATGTGAAACACAAGATACCAAAAAAAATTTCGTCTGTTTTTAATAATTATATTATTCTATTATTTTATAAATGTGTAATAAAGAGGTCCTTCTTGATTGGAAAAAAACAGTGAGAGAGAAGGGAAGACAGAAAGAGAGTGTATTTTATGCCTGTAAATGGTGGGGGGGACGGGACACAAAGAGTTGGGGCAAACCAAACACACATGGTCTCTATGGAAACATGGAGTTTTGATAGCAAAACATTGTAGGAAGCAGGCCTTGGATACAGAGAAAGGTGGTTAGTGACTCTATCCTCAAGGGGAGATGGCACCGTGCAAAGCGATGAAGCAAGTTGTCTGTGTGACCCGTCAAGGAGGGAAGGGACAAGGGACAGGAGCAGAAAGGAGTTTTCTAAGAAAAGAATCTAATGAATGTGTTGAATGTTCATTTTCTTAATGATGGAGTAGACCTCACTTGGTCCCTTCTTCCAGTTAACTTCTCTGGGGAAGGATTTAGACGTCTTTTCTTTTTGATATCACTTATCATCAATCTTTTATTTTTGTCATATAAAAAAAGGAATATCTCTAATTCTCTCTCTATCCGCTCTCTGCTCCTTTGCTTATGGTCTTTGCTGAACCTGACATGCCCCTAAAGTGATCTATATGTCCCTAGTCTAAATTAATTGCTTCTTTCTCTAAACACACACAGCACTTGACTTCTCTTTCTTTCTATATTAGCAGTTTATACATCTTCAATCCAGACCTCTTCTTGAGCGCAAGACCAAGTAGACATATTTAGCATGTCTATTTGGATGTCTCCCTCCAACCATTCAGCCTCCAAAATGGAATTCTTTATTCCTCTCCCCGCAAAGATATTCCCTCTTTGGCCTTTCTGTCATGGTAAGTGGTACCACCATACACCAAGTTCTTAATCCAGACTCCCATATCTAATTCCTCAGCCAAGGCCATTGATCTTACCGCCCTTCACACTTCACCCCAAAGATCTTGAATTTATCCTCTTGTCTCCAACCTACTGTCACATCCTACCAATCACTGCCATTTCTTACCTAGATTCTTACACCCTTTTGACTTGGTCATCTTTCTCCCCACTACAGTCCAACGATGCAGTCTTTCAGGTAGCTTCTAGAATGCAAGATATCTCTTCTCAGATCTTTGCATTTGGAATGTTCTTTTCCTATAATGCTCTTTTTAAGGCTTCCATGATCTGAAGTAGTACCACCTCACCTACGCTGATACTCTCTATCACAAAACCGCCTTCATTCCCTTCTTAGAATTTATCCCAAACTGTGGTCACATTTTCCTTGTTGCTCTTTTCCACTAAGATGTAAATTCCAAAAGGATAGGCTCTATGTTTTTCTTTTTCACCAGAATATCTCCAAGATCCAGCAAAGTGCCGGACACATAATAGGCACCTACAAGGATTATTGAATAGAGAATGCTTCACTGATTCGAATCTCGGATCATGTCTTTTTCATTTTCTATTTACCTCAAAACATTTCTTTGCAAATAGTAGGTATTATAAATGCCTTCTTGGGCAGATTGCATTGACTTCCTTCGAAGTCTTTTGCAAACTGCCTTACCTTTCCCAAATCAGCTTTTCTGATCTCACTTCCTATATCCTACAATCTTTTCCTCACCTAGCCCATCTATGCCCTACAGCTCAACCCCAAATGTGTTGTTGCGCTTAGATTTATGCACTGCATACGGAGAATTGCATCTTCAAGATACCGGATAATAAGCAACAGTAATTTTAGGCAGATTCAGTCAATTTGGTGAAGAAAAACCAGCTGCTTAACAGAGCTGACTACTCAGCTCCATCAGACAACAAACAGACCAGGTAGACACTGCATCCAGACACAAACCCTTGCTGTTTCCTATACCTTCCTCTGCCTGGTACCACGCTCCCCTCTCATGAGGGTATTTGAGTCTGATCCTCTCAGCCAAGCGGCAGATGGAGAAATTGTTTGCAATCGAGATGAGAATATTTTATCAGACTTCCTACAAATGGGGTCTACTGAATTTTAATCTGCCGGTAAAGCACTGACAAAAAAAAAAAGAGGAACAGTCTCAACAGGACATCCTGTAAGGTCTCCTCAGGAATTAGTGTGTTTTGGGTCAACATTCAGTCAATAGATGATAAACGTCCAAGGGCAACTGAGAGAGCCCCGAAACAGACACTTCCCTGGTCCCTCCAGCCTCCCAGTGAAGGCCACATGGCAGAAGGGGACCTGGGTCGGGAGCCAGGAAGTCTGTATTCCAGACCTGCTTCTGGCCCTGACTCCTTAGGTCACCGCCTGTTGGTGATGTCACTTTTCAGTCTCTTGGTTGCTCCATCTGTACAATGGAAAGAATGCATCATATTTATCCCAACTGCATTGTGAGGATACTTGGAAAATCAACATACCATACAGATAGATGAACCAACTTTCTCACACAACTCCACAACAAGCTCTATATAATAATAATGGCTTCTGATGTTTATTGAACAGTTACTATGTGCTGGATATGTGCAAAGCAAATATATACACACGAAGGGTACACACAAAGGGCATTTTGTTGCACTTTGCATGAATTCTCTCTCTTAACTCCTATTAAACTCCGAAAGAGGATGCTTTTTTAAAAGGGCACAAACATTTGAAAACTAGCCCATCTTATTAATAGATAAACTTTGTTTAGTATTGCCTCAGAAAATTGAAAACAGAACCAGGCAACCATCCCCAAAAGTGCATTGCCACCACCTCTAAAGTACTCCCCCCACCCCAACCTCCTTCCTCCTACACGGATACAGTATATATACACAAACACATATACAAATAAACACATATACAAATAAAAGTAACAGTCCAGGTTTACTGTGCACTGGCTATGTGCCAGGGACTGTGGCAAGTATTCTATGTGTATTATCTCAATTACTCATCAACGTTTAAAGTAGGTACTATTTTTAACCCCAAGATGATAAAACTGAGACAAGGAAAGTAGCTCGCTCAAGATCAGAGGTAAGAGCTAGAGGTAGAACTGGAGCCTAGTTTTTCTGAAATCCAGAACTCGCTTTTCTATGCGGTCCTCCATACAACCTCTCCATCATGTTTCCCCATTTTAATATTTCTAAATTATTAAAACTGATGTGTACATGTAATATAATAGCAGAGGGCCTTTTAATGCTCAGTAAACAAACAGTTGTTATTAAAACAATGGCACCTGAGAGCAGAGGAAACAGTATGAGGACATATGCACAGCAGAGTACAGGGGGCACATGGAAGGCAGGAAACTCAGTCCCCATTTCGGCTCTGCCAGTACCGGCCATGTGACCTAGGACAAGCCATTTGGTCTGTCTTCGCCTCCGTCTCCTGGCTCAGAAAAGGAGAGAACTGAGTTAAAAGCGCGTTCTAAATCTCTGTATGAACTCTAGTACCAGTGAGTGTGTAGAAGGTCATTCTCCAGCCAACAGCCTGGCCCGGGCCTCAGCAGCTCAGGGAGAATAAAGGAGGCGCTTGCGAGACCTCAGCCGCGAGCGTGCTGCCCGCTCCTCCCAGTCACACGCCTTTTCAGCAGCTCTCCGAAAACACAGGCTGCATCCAAGGCGCCTGTTCCAGCAGCACTTCTGTTTACCCCACCATCAGGATGGTGTCATTTAGCCAGAGCCATCATTCATAGTCACACCAAATGGCCCATGGAAGAAAAGTTGGTTACACTCGAAGAACAGATGACAAGTGACAGGCTCTGCTCCTGATTTTCCACAATAACAGAAGAGACCAGCAACTGCCATGGTGGTCCAACACCCGAACAAACTATTCCCTTCCAAGCGGACGTGGTCTGCCGATACCCGCTCCTCTGTGGGGTTTACAGAGCAAGCATCTCTGTTTCTTGTCTTCTCCTGGATGATACTGGGGGAGCCACACAAGGCAGCCCGGCTCATCCGAGATGGGCTACTAAGTAATTTTAAATCTGTGAATAGAAATAAATCACGTAACTTCTCTGCAAACCTTGTGCTGCCAAAGTAAGCAGAACTGACATGGGTGATGGAGAGAATGAGCTGAGGACCAGAGACATAAAGTAGAAGAAGAAGTAGAGAAGCTCTCCACCAAAAGCAGCCACTGGGGACAATGGAGCTGACTTGCCAATCCCCAGGCTGGTTCACTTCTACACCCCTTTATTTTGGCTACGGAAAGGCAAAACAAGACATCTGCCTGCTGCTTGTGGGATAATCAGAAAGTCCAGTCATTGAAACCGGGAATTATGGTTTTTTTTCCCAGCCTGCTCTGTGGAGGCCATTCATTTCTAATTTAAAAGTTCTACTACAAAGGCCAGGTCAAGTTGTAACTTTTTTTTTTTTTTTTTTTAAGTTGAGACATGTAAGTTCGCTATTCGTGCATTTTGAACTATAAAAGTAGAAATATCATGTGATTCAACCTCCTACTTCGTGCAGCCCCTGTCCTAGGTGTTGAAAATATAGAAATAAGACAGTCTAACCTCAAGGGGCTGCCAAGAGAGAACCCCATAAAGAATTGGCTGCAGATCAGGGATGTCTGGTGCTACGAGAAAGATGAACAGAGGAAGCGGGGTGGGGGTAGAAACGCAGTGTCTTGACGTAGGAGTTTGCTCCTGTCCTTCACAGGAGTCCAGATCCAGTGGGATAAGCACAAAGCCCCCGTTCTTGTCATCTTAGCATCTGGGGATCGGCCCACAAACCCAGAATGTCAAAGCCAGTGTGAGAGCAGGGTGAGTTCTGAACCTGCCAACCTTGACTGAGTCTCTTTAGCATTTGTTATTTTTATGGGTCCCTGGATGCTTCCCTTGAATATTAATTTTCCTCAATTCTTTAAGTATATATTAGTTATTACATATCTTTGATTAATATTTGATGGCCGCTTAGGCTGCCAAGAGTGCCCATAAATTCTCCAAGTGGATATCTGGTGCTAGGTAAGTGTGGGAGACCCCTGTGTGGAGCCAAGACATCAATCATTTTAAGTCTCTGACTCAACACCTTAATGCCCAAAGATATATTGCTAAGAAGCCCATAACAAGTCATTAAAAATGAATGTCTCGTGGCAGTTTTCATGCCTGCAGAATTCAGCAGTGGAGAGGGGGGGATCTGGAATGAGGCAGAGTCCAGATAGCTCACTAATACCTCTTTAGACATTTTTTTTTTTTAAAGATTCTCTATTCTCCACTCCAGGAACAGCTACATAATTTGCGAGGTCCAGTGCAAAATGAAAAACAGGGTCCCTTGTTCAAACATCATTAATCATTTTGAGACAGCAACAGCAACAGTACATTAAACCAAGCATGGGGCCCATCTAAGCATGGGGCCCCATGTGGCTACAGAAGTTGCACAGCCGTGAAGCCAGCTCTACCTCTTTCTGCCCCTCAGCCCTCTCATCTCCTTCTGTCTGGAACGTAGTCTCCATCTGCAAGTGCTTCCAATAAAAACAATAATAATAGCATTTCTTGAGATAGTACAAGGGCACTCTATTCTCATTAACTTTTATTTGCATTAACCCACGAGATCAGAAAGAGTTCATCTCATTAACCCTGCAAGTACGATTATTACCCGCACCATCTACAAATGAGCAGACTGGAGCTTATGATGGTTCATTTCTTTGTGTCAACTTCACTGGGCCATGGGGTGCCCAGATATTAAACGTTATTCTGGGCATGCTGGTGAGGGTGTTTCTGGACAAGATTAAAATCTAATCAGACTGAGTAGACTGCCCTTCCTGAAGTGGGTGGGCCTCATCCAATCAGTTGAAGTCCTAAACGAAACAAAAAGTTTCGTCTTCCCTAAGAGGTCTTTCCTCCTCCTGCCTGACTGTCTTTGAGCTGAAATATCAGGTTTTGTTTTTTTTTCTCTCCTTCAGTTTCAAACTAAAACATTAATTCTTCCTGGGTCTTCAGCTTGCCAAGTACAAATCTTGGGACTTGTGAGCCAATTCCAATTCATAGATAGATAGATGGCTAGGATAAATAAATATCTCCTATTGGGTCTGTTTCTTTGGAGAATGTCAACTAACACAAAGCTCCATAGGTGAATAACTTGCTCAGCATCTCAGATCTGGTAAGTGGCTGAGTTGGGATATGCATACAATAGATGTTTGCCTGGAAATAGTTGAAGTGGTATTAAATAAATGTGGGAATCTAGTCTGGTAAGGAAGACAGGATGAAATCTGTAACGCAGGGCAGAAGCCCATAACAACTTTCATGTGGTCCAGGGAAGAAGTGCAGAGTGGGTGGCACTGGGGCTCAGGCTGAGCACTCAGATAAAAGGTATGGGAGACCGGGCTTCAGTCCCAAGACTGCCTCTAACAAGTGTTAGTGGAGCAAGCCCTTGCTCCCCAGGCCCCAGGTCCTCATCTGCAAGGACAGTGAGCTGGACTTCCTGCCCTCCATGAAGCCCCTTCCTGTCTAAGTACTGAGGCTTTCATGGATCGATCCTATAAGCTTCCGGGAAGAAATTGTCTAAGATGATAGATGCATCTTCTCTTTTGGTTCCTTGGGATAACTTTTGTTTTTTATTCACTATAACATGCCGTATTGTGCTGGAGAAATTATTGCAGATCATGTCCTTCAATTGCACAGAGATACAAACGGGACGAGGAAATAGATGTTGCCTCCAAAACACCAGCGATGCCCAGAGGACTTACTGCCTCAAGATAAGTTTACTTACACTCATCCGAACCTTTGGTCCCCCTATCTGAGGCGCACTCATGTGTTATTAGCCATCAGTGCTCTGAAAGTGGGTGGAATGTACCAGAAGGCAGCTTCAAGGAAACCTTTATCAGAAACCGGAAGTTTTGTTTTTTCCTACTTTCTTAACCTACTGGAGAAGAATGACTGCAAGGGTCCTCTAATTTGTGCCAATCTCTGAAGATGGCATTTGATTTATATCATCTCATTTAGTCCTCATGACCTTTTGAGGCAGGAAATACCAACCCCACTTTACAGAGACCGATCTGAGGCTCAGAGAGATGAGATGACTTGCTCCTTATTTTGCAGCTTCTGAGCAAGGACTAGAACTCGATGTCAAACCCAGTCCTTCCCACCACGTCACACATACCCTGAAATGCCGTGGGCTAAAATCCCAGTGCCATAAGGAAACAGAACCTGAGACTGATTTGGGCGTTTTGAATGTGTCCTGAAATCACTGGTTTATTTTATCAAATATATTAGTATTCATTGTTTACCAATACAATGGGTCAAGTCAAGAAATCGAGAGTGAAAAAACCCTCTCCCATAAGTGGGGGTTTCTAATGAATATGATTCCGATTTCTCTTATCTCATAGGGTCCCAGGTCTCATTGCTTATCGAAGATTCCTAGGGCTGCAGAGGGAACTTCCTTCCTGTCTCCCTGCCTTTGGGGCAATCCACCTTCTAAAGAGCCCAAAGAGCATTATCATCCTTGTTTATTGAAATCTCCAGCACAGAAAATGTCACTTGCATTGATAAAGTGATCCCAAGTTCCACCAATCTTACGATGGATAAACCATAGCAAACTGCAGTCTGTCCTGCTATGATCTAGGGCTCTGTTCCCCAGGGTCCTGGTCTAGTGGTGGCTATAACCTTAGAACTGTGGAAACATAGCACGATGCGCTGCCTGTCAGGCAACAGCAGTGACTGAGAATTTCTTCTCCACCGTCATACACCCTAAACTTCCCACGGAGCCTCCCCACCTCCCCAAAGCTCTGCATGTTTCCTGCCCCTTTAAGATTCTCATTTGCTTCCCTATATTTAGGCCTGTGGTAATTATTTAGACCAATGGTTTTAAAACGGGGACAAGTTTACCCCCCAGGGGACATTTGGCAATAGCTAAAGATAGTTTTAGTTGTCGCAACTGTGGGGGTGCTACTGGCATCTAGTGGGTAGGATCCAGGGATGATGCTAAACATCCCACAATGCACAGGACAGCCTCCACAACAACGAATTATCCAGTCCAAATGTCAATAGTGCCATGGTTGATAAGCCCTGATTTAGACCCAGGATGGCAAGTTTCTGTCATGAGTGTTCCTCCTCCCCATTCCCTCTATGTCCTTTGCTGTCACATCTAGTTGATCAGGGCGTTCATTCCCTCTGAACCCAATTCTGAACTCAGAATCCTCTCAACACAGGGCTCCAGGCAGCCACTAATAAGTGATAGGTGCTGAAATGCAAAATGAGCTTGAACGGCCATCCTTATGTGAGACACGTTTTTGTGTTAGCCATATTCACCTATTTATATTGTAACTCTTTTGAAACAAGGATCTTGTTTTTTATACCCTATAGTCCCCAGTAGTTCCAAGATGAAGAAAGGAAATGACAGAGAAAGAAAAAGAGAGGGAGGGGAGGAGCTAGGGAGGGAAGTAAAGAAAATTAAAGAGAAAAGAAGAGAAGAAAAAAAATAAAAGTGTAGAAAAATGGAAAATAGAAGAAATCAAGTTCAAGACAAGGCACCACTGAGATCCACACCTCCTAAATCACTGAAGTAGCCCCCATTTGAAGAGCTTATTTTGTATATATTCTTAAGGTGACTCTTCAAAGTGAAAAGAACCAACATCATAAATTCCCCTACAGTCAAGAGGTTGACTCCCTGTCACAAGAACCTAGTCATTGTGTTCTTTTGGTCATCACAGTTGATCCAGGCTCACTGTATGAATCCCTTGGTTTCTTCCTGTCCATCCACCACCCCCAAGTATGGTGCTTTCTTGCCAATCGATTAGGTTGGCATTTTTCCCCAAGGCCATACAGAATGCCCTAAAGAATTGGATTCAAGTTCTTCCCAAATGTTTGTCAGCCCTCATCTTGCTGTGGGTTGCAGATTAAGGCAAGGGTACCCGTAATGCTGGAATAAATGGCCAACAATGATGGCACTGAGCGAAAACAAAATCCTAAAGAGTGCTTACTGTTGATAGAGTCTTGACAGATGCATTTTGAGCATTTTCATAGCTTATATCTTCAGAACAGATATGGCAGGCCCTTATTATTTAAGGGTTTATGCCATTAAAATGGCACAACTATATGTTTGTTTTGAACTTTTCCCTAATAAATGTGGAAATATAGACAAAAATTCTCATGTATACAAAGGGCACTCCTTAGAAAATAGCGAGCCTTGCTATTGAATACTCAGACTGATCAATTTGTTAGGGGAAAAAAAATACTCTTTGAAGGCACGTATAGTTTTTGGCACTGCTTGGGATTTTTTCCTCCACGGCTTTGCCAACTAAAAACCCAAGCACAGTCTGTGTTTCAGATGCTTCCATGTATCTCCACCAGCTGAACTCACCCTGTCTAAGGTACAAAACGTTTGCTCAGTGTGGCTTCCTGTGCTCAGCTCCCATGGTGGCCAGACTCCCAACCTCCTTCTACTGATTTAAAAAAAAAAATTTTTTTTCTTGAACGTATTCCTATTCTCAGAGTCCATCTGTTAAGTCTTTTCATCAGTGGCATATTTGGGAACCCCATGCCAATGTAAAATTCCACAAAGGAACCTTCTTTGTCCATTGTAATATTAAGGGATCTCTCTTCTCCCTCTTTTCTGCAAAAGAGAGCCGTCTGGATGAGGTCCAATCTCTGGGGCGAGAACATGGAGGAGGCAGGAAGAGACTCTCCTCCTCCACGGCTTCTTACTTCGTTTCTACTACCCCTTTTTCTACCACGTAGACCAAAATAACACCAATAGTTCAACCTCAGTGGACAACTGAGCAGCAGCTACTTCATGAAAGTTTAAAAGGGTTTAGCTGAAGAGGGGACGACGTGTAAATTCAGCGTTTGTAGAGCCACGGCATTTTCGGAGAAAATTCTAGAAAAGAAGTCATAGGACTACCACGCCCTTCACCCCTTTCTCGGTGACTTCTGAGCTGCTGTACTTCATGCCCCTTTAATTTCCAGGCAACCAAGCCTATGGGGCCGTGTGGGCGACGGCTCTGCTTTTGCTACTGCTGCGAAAGGAAAAGCATCTTTCATCACCTTTGCCTCCTGTAGGGAAGGGACTGGTTCTCATGTTTTCCCCAGCTCAGTAGCTCAGGGCTTTGCTAATCTTGCTGAACACTTCAGTTTTTAGATGGTATATCAATGAGGCATTCAAACAGAGCAGTTTATACACAAAAATTCTGTCTGCTTTGTAAAAGATTATCCTTTTATAAACACTCTGCAGAAAACATAAAAGCAAATAGGGGACAGCACATAGAACAGGAAAGATGTTAGCAGAGAGATTAATACTGAATGGGTCGAAATGAATGGCGCTTACTAAAACGAGGTCCAGATACTTTGGCTGCAGTGAAACATAAATAATGGGAATGACACATCGTTTATTCGGGATAATGAGTTGATCCAAAGTAGAGGGCTAGGACAAGAGATTAAAGATTAAATATCCATCTCCTGATGACTATCAGTAGCCAACTTTAACCTTTTCCTTCCAAATGTACAATTCTACTTGAACAATTATATGTGCTTATGCTACAGTACAGAAATAGGATCCTTAGAAAATAACAAATATCACTTGAATCATTTTCTTATCCTATTAGAAAACATCGTTCCACATTTCAAGACAGGAAATACAATTTTATTTCCAGGCTTATAAGCCTCTGGATACTGCTTTAAAGAAAGATTTTCCCCTCAATATTCTGCATTTAAGAAATCTAGCTTAGGGACTCTGTTCACATCTCCTCATTCATTCATTCAACAATAAACTTTTTCAAAAGAAAAAGAAAAATGAGGCTGGCACAACCCAATATGGATTTCACATAGCTGGTGAGCTCCACAGAATGACAGAATGAGACAAGCCTTAGAAATCTTCTCGTCCAAACCCCTCACGCTGCAGGTGAGGGAACTGAGGCCCACGGCCAGGGTGTGTCCCAGCCACAGTCCTACGGCTACTTAGAAGCAAAGCTGGGACTTTTGGCTTCGAGGCCCCACTCTGTCCACTGCACCTTGCTGCCTCTTTATTCCCTTAAGTTAGCAATAATGACCACAGCAGCTTGGTGGAAGAGCCAGCACCCCACATGCTAAATTAAAGCTCTGAATTCATGAAAAATTTAGAATATTCGTAGCTCTGAATAAATAAGAGTTTGAAACAAAAAAAAAAAAAAAGAGAGAAGATGGGAGAAATTGGAGCAGTGGGGGAAAATGTAGACGAGGAGGATGCAAAAGGAGCAGACAGCAATCGCAGATGCCAGCAATGCCAGCTCCAGGCCCTACCTCCTGGCTACAATTTCGGAACAGTCCATTTGTGGCCCTTCCCTCTCAAGAGGCAAGAAGACACAGGAAGAAAAGATGGTGTGGTTTGCCCATTTCTTGGAGCCAGTAGCTGCCCATCGTTCTCAAACCATGACCAGAAGAGTGCTTTCGTGCCTGACAAATACCAGTGGACTGGGGAGAACAACGAGATTCAAATGCGGCATTAAAAAAGAAAGGAAGAAAGAAAGAAACCCAGACCGCCAACCAGGCGGGAGTAGGAGGCCATCACAGGTTAATTCCACAACTGCTCACCTACAGAGAGCAAGGTCAGGATTTGGCTGGTGTCCCATGTGATATCAGTTTGGTGGTTGCAGTCTATGCTCCAGGGAACATTTGTCTTGGTGCCAAACCAACATGCATGCACGGTTGGCAGGCTGTGCTCCAGAGGCCCGTGATGAGGAGCTGTGGAAGTGTATCCGTTTTCACTTTGCAAGTATTTGCATGCCAACAGCGTGGCCTTTGCTGCTCTTTGGAGAAAGAGGGGAATTTACGCTTGGATGTGACACTGTTTGCAGATATCTTTCCCCACACGGGGGTGGTTGAGCCAGTAATTCCAATCCCTCTGTCCTCCCGCCTGGTGTGAGTCCTCTGAAGTTTATCATTTTGTCAAAGGTGGACATAAACAAACCATTTCCTAGATAATAAAGGTATTACTGGGGCTACTCACCAGATCTTAGCAGGAAAGAATTTTTTGTGATTACCATGTGACTCACAGATTTCCACTTAGATGGGATAATCAAGAGAACAAGCTAGATGCTCACAGCACACGCAGCTGCCATTTTGGAAAAAGAAGGCTATGTTAAGTAAAAAGCTTTGAAAGAGGTTCCTGAAAAGGAGGCCATGATAAACTCAGACCTTGTTCAGAGCACTGAGCATGCTTGGCACTGAGGCCCCAGGGAAAAACACCACTGCCCAAGCTCTATAAATGAAAGAGCACCCAAAGGGAGGCCACTAGTAAAAAGACACATTTTAATGTTGTTACCAAGTGATGGGAAATAGCCTGGAGCATGTAATTATGGAAACAGGAAGAAGGTTGCTATAGGGGAAGGGAGGAAGAAGGTAGTAGAAAGATTTCCCAAAAAAGGCATTAGGTTTTCATCGAATTTTTTCATGACGTCCAGTCCCCGTTGAGGTGTTTGTCAGCAGTAAGGGGTAAGAAATTGAACGCGGCACTGTGAGAAGGATGCTGTTACACAGAGTCACAAGGATGATGTTAAACATTCCAGTACTTAAAACACAACTACACATTCCGGGTATTGCTGACATGCCCTCGTGAATGGAGCCTATTAGTAGATCTGACTGTGAAAGGACCGCAGCCCCCAGAGTGATATCGTTGCATCTTTACCTCCCTAAAGACAATCTCATGATTTGTAAGAGCAAAGATGGCTGCCTCCAGGTTGGTCCCTAATGTCCCAGTGGTGAGTTGGGCTTGAGAATTTCTCTCAAACTGGCATTTGAAAATGTCAATCTACTAGTAAATAACTACTGAGGCTTCATAGGAACCTCCTAAATCAGCTCTTTCACTCAGATTGTCAAATTCTCAGCAAATTACACGGTCATTCTCATAGCTCTCAAGGGACATGACTATACGGTTGTGAAGTGACATTTTCTTCTGGACCAAAGCTACTGATAACTGTGGGGATCCTGATAGGCTACATTTCTATTTTTCCAAAAATATATTCCCTAAAAAAAATCAGTATTTTTCATAGGTAAGTGAGAAAAAAAAATCCCCTTTTATGACTCACACAAGCCGTGAGTTCTAGAGGGTCTGGACTTCTAACATGTTTCCCCAATTCTGGGCCTGCCTCTAAAATTGATTTGTAGTTCAGACCGAAGCTAATTTTCTTCTCTCTCTCTGAGAACAAGGTTTATACCATTTTGTATAACACCACTGCATTTTCAGCACCTAACATAGAGGCAGGCACACAGTAAATGATTGATAAAAAAACTTCTTAAAATAAATATTGATGAATGATACTCATAGAATGCAGAACTGAACCCCAGATAAACCAATTATATATGAGATCAGGAGAGAGAATGATAAGCATGAGTAAGGAAAGCTGGGCCCCAAATAAAAGGGCCACAGCCCTCACGGTGCTCAGTCTCCTTGGAAGAGCTAGAATAATAAGGGAGACTGTGTGCGAGGGGTGTGTATGTGGAAAATGTAGCTGGAAAAATGTAGGCCCTGATAAATATTCAAATTAGACAAGATGCATCTATCCCTTCATCTCCATGAAAGATAGGATACTGGTTGAAATCCATCAATCTCCAGGTGATCTGTCCCTAAGTTAGGGACAAACTATTTTGTACTATTTGTGCAGTATCTATTTTTAAAAACCACTTAAGCAAATCCAGAGAAGCAAGTACCACACACTGCATTGTTGCTTCCTGGCAGCCTGCTCCTGCCACAGTAAACAGGCCCCAAAGACAAAGTGATTGGGGTGCTGGACACTGCTTTTCAGGCTTTGACTATACTAATCCTGTATTCTGCTACGACCAGTATGCTATTAAACCGAACCAATGAATTCTTATTATCAAATATTTTTAGGTTATAGGATACCTGATTGATTCTTTTATGTAGATTCAAATTTTCAGTTGATCTTCTCCATCTTTTCATCTCTTTTGTACATCTTATCCTCCGTTTTATTCAGTATAATAGTTATTTTAAAGCCGTTGAACTAAATCCAACATCTGGATCATCTATGGGTTTGCTTCTATTGCTCGCTTTTTCTCTTGATCGCTAGTCTTATTCTTCTGCTTCTTCACATGCCTCATATTTTATTGTATAACAAACATCATGTGTAAAGAGCCTTAGTGACTGAAGTCTTTATTATTTCTCCCAGAGGGTTTGCGCTTCCCTTTAAAACACAGATAGAAGGACTGATCACCTTAATCCAATCGGGAATTAAGTTGAATTGGAGCTAAGTTGCAACTTCAGTTAGAAACAGTTCACCTCTGTTTTCAAATATCCCAAGGACAGTTGTGTGTTTTCTGAAGACCCATGTAGAGGGTTTTCCAAGCACTTTGAGGCAGTGAGTCATTTCTCTCTGTTTTCCCAGCTCAGCCCTGTAACCTCTTGAGCCACCTCAGCACTCAGCAAATGTCTCTTAGGAAAACTTGGTTAAGACATTTAGAGCTCTTCCAGATGCCAGCTTGATTACATTTGTAGTTACCTCCAGAAAAGAAAATGGACAGTAATCTCAGTTAACCTAGGAAAGGAACTTCCCTCTGGAATTTTAATTTATCTAATCCTTTTTGCTTCCTAGTTCTCCAATGTCTTTAAAAATATATATATTTTTTGCAATTTATCTCATTTCTTCTGGTTATTTTAACAGAAGCCAACAGCCTGCCACACCATACTATTGAGAAGCAGGAGTTCCCATTAGTCCAAATTAATTTCATAAATAATTTTCTGTATAGAATAGTCAAGCTTTCCCCAATATTTGTCCATTTCATTCTTATTTTACTGACATGATTTTTATCTAGTTCAATTTTTTCCATGTAATTTTGCAACCAAGATTTGATTTATTGATCAGTATTTCTGACCATCATTCATAGCATCTACCAGCCATTGTGAGTTTTCATCTCTAACCATAATTTCTACCAAGTTTAGTTTTACCCATTCAAATTTTGGAATCTTCTTGACTAAATATATTTTACCTCTAGTCAAGGCTCATTAGGACCTAAAATAAGTTAGAGGTAAAATATATTTTACCAAGTACAGTTTTAAATACTGTAACTTTTGCTTTGTATTGGTTATTTTTACCAGGAATATCCATCATAAACTCAATAAAAGACTGATGATATGTACTTAAGTCTTAGTTAATTCCTAAGAAAATTGTGTGCCTCTCCTCAGATATTCCAAAATTTTTCAGCATCCTGAATTGGTCTATTGCATTTCTAACAAATTTCTTCCACAAGTTTCTAATCTATATAGAAATAGTGTCTAGTGTTGGCAGTACAGAAAGCAAAATGACAGACCTGGAGCGGAAGGCTTTTAAGGGCAAGATCAACATGCCTTGCGTCATGACTGGAACACAAAGACCCTGGGAACTGAAACAGCTCTAAGAACTGGAGTTGACTTCATCTCAACTTGCTTTGTTCTTGCTTCTCTCTATGCCTCTGCTCTTGCCTCCTCTCTCTACAATAAGCTCCCTGTGATCAATCATGATCATTCCACTCCCTCTTAACCTCAGATCTCCTAGAGTCCATTATGGCTGGCTTGGCCCCTCTCTCTGTACCGTGACCTTTCCACTTTAGTCCCTTCACCGTTTTTGATTTGATGTCTGCGTCCAGATTCGTGAGAGAAGACATGTGACTAGCCCAATGTAGTCTGAAGGCTACAATGAGCCAAGTTCAGGAAATCTTGCTCAGGAATTTCTCTAACCCAGTATTTCTCGGCATGATCTACAGACCACTTTCCGGTCTGAGAATCACCTTCCCACATCCCACAGCCCTATGTCTCTCCCCAAGTTATACTTCCCTCCGCCATAAGGGAAACCAGGCAACAGGCTGCCTGGGCTCCCAGCAGCCCCTCTCCACAAAAAGCATCCCAATATAGCTGAAAAAGCTCCCATGTCAGACCAGTTGTACCACCTATAAACTGATCCTGAGTGAGTTCCTAAATTCTCTGAGTCTTAGTTTCCTTAACTGGTAAATGAGAGAATTATATCTGCCTTACAAAAAGAGATGATATAATATATATGAAGAGCCCAGCACAGAAGAAATACTCAATAAATATTAGTTCCTTTTCTTCTGGGGGCAAGTCTATGGCATCACCTTCACACACAGAGGATAGTACAGTCATAGCATGTGGCTGGAACCAAGCAAAACACATGAAATGAACCCAGGAAATGAATGAACACATTTGCCAGCAAGAGACATTGTTATTTTTTCTCCTTGCCAAGCCTGATTTTCCCAGAGATACTGCATTTCTTTGGATAACTCAGCAACCACTCAATCCAGATATAGTCTCTCAGACAGGCGACATGTTTACAGTCAAAATGCTCACTTCCACTTCAAGTTTCCAGTCCCCTGCTGCTACTTTCTGCAAACTTAATTAATTAGTTGCAGCTAACATTTGTTCAACCTCATGCAGCAATCAGAGACTGAAGGAAACGCGCTCTCATAAATTAAAAACATTTCAAAATATTGTCTTCTCCCAAGAAAACATTTTCTTTCTTTTTTTTTAAAAATTCACACTCCATTTGGATAATTTTAAGGTTTCAAAAGAAAACAAATGAGGGGGTTCCAATTAATGTTGATCATCCTCAACTATTTCACAGCCATGGATCTATGCTACCACTTATTATCCTGAGCCTTGTCACCCCCTTAATAGATATGCAGTGAATCCTCTACCAATCTCCTTTTTGATGCTTAGGTAATTATATCACATTTGGGCCCGGTGTGATCATGCCTGCCACATACCCTGTCAGTCAGCAGATTAAAATGTGCCAAAACCCTAAGCGATAGTGTTGCCTTAGGAAATTAAAAGCTCAAATACCATATTGAAGGCAATGATGCATAGCAAGAGGGTACGGTCAATTTTTATTTTTCTTATCGATTTGATTATTTCACTACCAAGACACATGTCCATTGGCTAAAACTAAATAATGAGAAGAGTGGCTAAGTCAATTTTTATTTTTCTTATCGATTTGATTGTTTCACTACCAAGACCATTGGCTAAAACTAAATAATGAGAAGAGTGGCTAGGACATGGCTCTGCAAGGAAATGTCACCTTATCCCAACAGATTAATCCAAGGGGTTCAGATGGGGGCATTCTGATCTGTTGGCTTAACAGCTACCAGTTGAGTACGTGTCACCTGTGAGGGAAAGCTCCTCCAGTGACCAATGAGTATGAGATAGTGTCTCAGTTGCTACTCTTCCACTACTCATCATGATTTTTGTATGGTGTTTCCTTATATGAAAAGGATCAATAACATTTGCTCTGTATGTAGTGCATGATCGGTGAGGCACTCTGTACAGTTCTTCACAAACGTCAATTGCTGCCGCTATCGTCGCTGTTGTTATAACATAAAAAAAGCTTTGAACCTGTAGTTAAGTGAACTCAGTCCTAATCACAGCTCTGCTCATGAATTGATTGAGTCACTGTCTTAGGATACATATGACAGCAAGTCGGAGAGGTGAACAGTGACATAGTATGAACAGTGACAAGTGGAGGACAGAACATTTGGGGATGCTTCTATGGGCTCTGGGAGACCTCAGAATGGCCATGACTGTTTGGAGTGATCACCGATTTCTTTTTCATTACATTTTCATCTTTTCATATGTGCTGATAATAATTCTAAGATTCAAACATATGTCACAAATACAGTTTGATGATCTCTAGTTATATCATGCAAGTGGAAGGGAACAAAAAGGGAAACTTTAGAATGCATACACTAAACCTGAATCACTAAGTCAGTACTTTCAAATTCTAATATGAGGGTATGAATGTTTTTAGAGATTCCTGCCAAAAGCGATATTGACTACAGACACTAGAAAAGTACTCAAAGGTACTGTAACAACAGGGAAAAAAGGCTTTGTTTAATTTTGTATAAATAATACCAATAGTTATTTATGTAAAAAGATCTCCATTTATACCTAACTATAATAGACATGGTAATTAGCATAATATTATATGTCAGATTTTTATTATATTTATTTGATTTTGCTCAGTTTTAACAATGTCTTATGTGTGTGTCCATGCTCAAAGAGAGGTTGATAGAGCAAATGTCTCTCTCTACATATATTTAATACATATGCATATGTATTTTTATAAAGATATAGAAATGTGGCATAATCTATTTATATATTATATATGTACGTATATATTTGAACAAGAATATGTATTTAGACAGAGACAGAGACAGAGAGACAGAGGCTCAGAACACAAATAGTTGCCTATGAGTTGTCAACAGACTTTCTCCTCACTAAAATAACTAGATATTTTGGAGGATGGCAAGACATCCAATTTAAAAAAAAACAATATTTGCAGCATTACTTGCAAATATGAGTGGCTATATACCTAACTGATGACCGATGAAAAGTAAGCAGAACTGGTGGGCTGGAGCTTCCAGGAAAGCAGGTGAGAAACAGCGCTGATCAGCCTACTTGCTCCTTGCTTTTCCACTTCTCTGTCTGGAGCACCGATGCTATACTTGAAGATCAACCAGCCTGTGATTCTGAAGTGACAAATCCATGCTAAGAATGACTAAGTAGAAAGGTAAAGGGAAGCTAGGTCTCTATCAAGATTTGCCAAAGCACCTTTGGATGACCTGCCACCACAGTTCTCATATATGAGAAAAATCAAACCCCTAAATTTTTTAAGGCACCGTTAAGAAGTTTCCATTCTTAGCAGTCAAATATAATTCCTAACTGATAGAAGAGGAACACGAATCCTCCCCTTCAAGACGTTTCTAGTTTTGCTGACAAAACAAGACAGGCCTTTGTGTTTGACCTGATTAAAGAACGACACAGACTTTTCTATGACGGAGTGCTATAAACAGTGCAAGCTACAAGCTACAAGAGTTCCAAAGAGAAAGAAGGGTGTGCCAATCTTCAGGTAGCCAGGACCTGCGTGGGCCCTAAGGCACAGGGAGATGTTAATAATCAGAGACTGAGGAAGCGCGTTCCAGGCAAGGAGAACAGCAAGAATTCAGACACAAAGACAGGAGGACGAGGAGGAGGAGAATAGGTTGCTGACTGCCGAGACCGGGAGGATGGATGCAGGCTACGGGGTAGCTGAGCATGAATTTGAGTAAGTAGAATGGGGAGAGGTGACAGGAGCCTTGAAAACCCAGGCTGTGGAATGTGGACTCGCGGGTGGTGTATAGCTGTTATGCACGTCTTTGTGTCTTTTCCTGGCTCCCTGGCTACTCTGTAGCCCCGTGTTTCTAACTGCCTATAGTTCCACTGGACAACCCAATTAATCCCAGGTATAACCTGTCTAAAAACAGAACTCATTGTTTTCCTTCAGCAGAGAGCACTGGTGTTTTCAATCATTTGGCCTTCTAGTATAGAAATTTTGGCATTACCTTTGACTTATTTTTCCTTTCCCAACCCCTTATAGCCAGTGCTGCCTAGTCCCATCGTTTCTTTCTTCGAAATGTCTCTAGAATTCATTTCTCTCTATCCATTTCCACCATCACCATCTGGGATTGTCTTTTAACCCTGTCTCCTACAAGAGTCCCCTGACAAAGCCATCTCCCTCCAGATGGCTTCTCCCTGTTGTAGTCATCTTACAAATCACTGCCAGAAAAATCTTCCTAATTTACTATTTAAATCACATTACCCCACCCCTAACCCACACTTCAAGAACCTTGTTCCTCTGCTGAGCTTATAAGGTCTTTCGTATGTATGCCACTGGACCATCTACCTTATTTCCCACCACACAGGAACTGTAAACAGTGCTTCAGTCATCTGAAGCTCTCCAAGGACTGGCCTCACTCAGAATGCTCACTGAGCACTATCCTCTTCCTCGAAACATTGACCTCCCGTTTTCTGAACTCCCGTCCCATTTACAGTTTACGTTACACAATGTAGCATTTCTAATTGTTTACGTATTTCAGGTTTGCCAGACAGGTAGATTGTAAATCAGTAAGCTCTCTGCAAAATTAAACCATTTGCCATTAATTCTCAGGGTTGAGGGACCTCTATGCGTTTGTATCTGCCAGAGCCAATCCAATTATTTACCTTTCAACAGACTAGACATTCAACAAATATCTATTCAATTAATAATTTACGATACTTTTTTGATAGTGTGTTAGGTCAATAAAAAATAAATACTTGTTGATCGTGTGATGACAATTAACTGATTGACGTTTACAAGTGATGACTAATCATTCCTGTTTTCCATACCCATGAATGCTGACTCTGCCACGAGAGTTTTAGGTACACTAAACTAACATAGCTTACATTAATTACAAAAACTAAAAGAAGTTTCATTGCTGTGTAGAATTTATTATGATTTAATGACCACCGATTATCATTTGGTTAATGCCCACTCATGGACAAATTTACCTTGAATTGCTGGACAATTATCTATGCCATTGTTCAAAAGGCAATAATTATTTCAAGTGCTAAAAATCAAGAGGTAGGAAACTGAACTAGCTATGCCCATCCAAAATATCCAATAAATTCTGAAAACCCGTATCATCTTTTTAATTTATCAGATCCACTTGATATTTTTGTAGTTTTCTCTTTTTATTCATAGGAGACGACTCCATTAGGAGGCACAAAGAAAGTACCTATTTAAAGGTGAATCTGAGCAAGCAGAACATCCTTAAAGAAACAATTCATGCTCTTCTTATACAAAATTGATAATTGCTAATTTCTCAAAAACAGGAAAACTAGACATACATCCTTGAAAATGTATTATTACATTTTCAGTGTTGATTTACAATGTAAATCAACTACACTGCTTTGTTTTAACGGGTCATATGATACATCAGAGAAAACTCTAGATAATGTGTTTTTAAAATTTTCCTTTTATCTTGACATCACTAAATGATTGGGAGTATTCACCATTAAGTTCTTTAATGACAATATCCTTTCTCTTACATATGGCTTTGAAGTCTTCTACCGTCTGTTGCAAGTATTTGGATACTTCCCCAGCAAGGGAGGGCAGGAAGCCAACACAAGCCACCAGGTGCCAATATTACACCTGACAAATTAGCCACACGACTGGAAAAGGGTGGGTCCATCCTCCTGTTAGAGGTTCATTTCCTCTCATTTTCTCATGAACAGGAAGTCATTGGAATGGGGAAAAAAGCTTTCCTTAAAGACCCATATGACCAAAGGTCTGAACTTGTTAACTCCTTGCTAACAAATAACTTAGATGCAAGTTCAAACTAATCATAAGACTTTATTTACTTTGACTTGTTTAACCCTGCTAATGGCCTGGGTTCCAGAATGTTGTGATTTAGTTGACACTCGGGGTATTCACGGGACACATAGGAGTGCCCTTGGATGTCAGCTGACAGAGGAGGCAGATCTACCTCAGCCTTTGCACAAAACTAAAGAACCTAAACATTGAAAGGTTCCTGACAAGATCTGACCAAAGACATAGGTTAGGGCCCGAATTCTATTGAATTGACCCAATGTAACAAGATTCACTTGAAGAATTTAATCAGAGTTGACAGATTCTACAAAATACTGCACTATATCATATAATACTTATTCAATTACACCCCCTGAACTAATGACTTGTCTCTACCTTCTAAAAATCAGTTACTCAGCTTGATGAGGGTTAAATAAAGCATAATAAAAGGAATGTTTTCCAGCTGAAAAGTAATCCAAAAAATAGAGATGTATATACTTCAACTCATCTTAGCGCCACCCCAAGATATAACTATAAGATAATTATGTAATGCATACGTCATTATGTAATGCACTACATAATTATTAATTATTAGAATATATTTTATATACATATGTTTTTTAAAGTATTACAAAAATGACATACTGTACAATGTTCTCTACATACAGCTTGCTTCTTTCACCTAACAACATAATACTGACATCTGTTCTTAACAGTCTATAGTGTGTATTCATTCATTTTAACTGATGTATCCAATCAAGTTCCTTAATTTTTTGCCAAACTGATAGGTAGAAAATGGCAACTCACATTCTTTTATTTTACACTTCTTTTACCACTAGAGAGGTTGAGCATATTTTTCAAATGTTTGCTAGCCATTTGCAATTTCTCCTGGGAATTGCCTATTTTATATCATTTACCCATTTTTATATAAGTTATTTATATTTTTCTCATTAACTTACGGGCACTCTTTGAATAATGGATAGTAACCTTTTTTTTTTCTGTAATGTACGACTTAAATATTTTATCCCAATCGTCATTTATCTTTAAACTTTATGATTTTTTTTAAATAAAGTCAACTCTGTCAGGTTTTTCTTAATGGTCTTTGAATTCCCCATCTTGTTTACAAAGACCTTCTCACCCAAGATTATTTTTTTAAAAAAGGTCCATTCATATTTTCTTCCAATGCTTGTATAGAGTTGATTTCTATGTTTAGAGTTTTATTCCATCTGGAATTTACTTTTGTGTATAGTGTGAGTCCAGATGGAGAGCCAGTTGTCCCAATACCATTTACTGAACTGTCTATTTTTTAGCTACCGATTTGAAATGCCTCCATATTATCTGTTAAATTCCTCTGGATTCTTAAGTCTGTTTCTGGACTTTAATCTTTTTGGTTAGTTGATTTCTCTGTCACTACATTTGAGTATTAATTCATGATTACAATTCTGTATTGCTTAAGATGAAGTCCTCGCTCATTTTATTTATTTATTTATTTGCTTTTCATGGTTATTGTCTTGCATTGCCCTTCCAGATGAACTTTAAATATAGGCTGCTCAAGGTCAATTAAAAATCCCACTGGAAATGAGATAACATTTCAATTTATGGAAAAACTGAGTGAAATTTTACATATTAAATGCATCTGATTTTAAAAGCATGGTCCCTGTGCTCGGACACTTATAACCTAGTTAACCAGATAAGACATATATACACACACAATAAGGCATATTGATATACATAATATACATATTGATATTAGGCAGCTTATATTAGAAAATTAAATATGTTTCTGTAGACAATAATAGCACCAGGAGTTCAAAGGCAGGAGATTCACAGGAGGAGAGCTTGGAGGGTCTCTCTCTCGTATTTTACAGAAGGGAACATCAAGGCCCAGTTGGGTTAAGTCATGGAGCCAAGCACTAATGCCAAACATCAGGTCTGCAGATCCCATCCCAGTGACCTGTCCACTGCATCAAGCTGTCACTCCCTTACACATTTGTAGACCATTATAGAATGATCTAGAAATCTGTATCTGTGAAGCAGAAGAGTCCTTTAGAAAACTCACATTTCTAACTGTGTCAATATCTACAAACTAGTTTCCCAAAATCAGTTAAACATGAAAAGGTTGCATTCAAACAACTCTATTACAAGGATTTCTTTTGATCTACGTGACATCAAATAATAGATATTAACGATGTTTCACTTTTCAACCAGTGGTTTTGACATTAAAACACATAGCCTGTGTCTAGGTAATAAAATGGGAGGGAATTTTTTGCCCCTTTAGGCAATTCATCCCCTTGTCACTTTTTAAAGCCCTCAGGTAACAAACCCTAAGACCCACAGGAATCTTTACACCTGTGGAGAAGAGATTTCTAAAACTCAACATCAAATCCACTTTTGATTTTCCCTTGAGTTTGTTTCTGTCAGTGTTAGGCAGGTAACACGTTCCAGCTTTTAAGCCATGAAGTGATCTTTTTTTAGAAAAAAAAAATTGCATTCACAGCTTTAATCTTATATTTCCATGCATATTGAGTTAAATGTTGTAAAACTATCAATTCTGTCAAAACCTAGCAAAGAGAAAACAGGACACCATGCAATCTTAATGTCCAAACTGACTAGTGATTATCAGAAATTAAATGTGCAGGAATTCCAAATCTTTTTTGATCTGAGATGTCTAGATAACTTTTGTTTTTCCATAATTGTATGAGGTTTCTACATAGTATTTAAGAATCAATTATATTGCAATTGATGTAATTAACTCTAATAATCCATTAAAAGTCAGTAGGAGGGCTATTCAAGTCAATAGAAAAGAAGCAGTATATTACGAAGGTGTTATTAACCTATACAGAATTTTACCAGACATTTTCTTTTCTTACATAATAAATACACAGTGGTTAGGAAGGCTGTCATTATAATTTAATGTGAACAATAGTCCATCACTTCTTTTCCTATACAACCCTTAACTAATTCCATGTACCGTGCACAAGTAAAATGAAACCTTTTCTAATCAGGGTACAGGCATATCAATCATCTATTACTCCATGATTAAAGAAGAGGTCCTTCCGCAGCTAAGTGGATGAGAACTGGGTACTAGCCGAAGTTTCAGGCCCACCTTTCCTTCCAGTTGACAAATCCCAGTTTCCGATGGCTGTCTGTGCATTGCAACTAACCAAAGAGTAAACAGCCATCCAGAAAGTTCTGTTTAGAATACTCTAGCAACGACTAAATTGCCATTGAAAGCATGGCTACATGTTCCCCTGAGCATCAAGTGAACTTTGGAGCATTCTGAACCATTTAAATTAAGTAAGATGAGAACTCCTCACCTTCACAGCGTTCCACATGTCCTCACAGATATTTAAAACAGCCACCTCAACAGAGCTGGCCCGGTCCTCCCTGGAACTCCAGGTCACAGAGCAAGTCCTAGGGGCTCAGCCTGCTACCCATGCCCTCTTCATTTCCAGGAAAATTAAGTCAGGAGAGCACAGTTTCAAACTAACAAACCCACTGTCCTCTTCTGAAAGGACTCTCACCTCTCACCAGGTCCCAGTTCTGCTTTTATAATTTGATAATGAACTTGCTGTGCTCTAATATTTGCATGAAAGGACACTTCAGCATTAGTCTTAGCCAGTTATCCTACTATAGACTTCATTAGGAATACAGACTGTGTTAGCTTCTCCTGGCTTCACATATATGTCACAGCAGCTGTCCTCACCTATGTGGACACCAAGCAGTATCAGGAATACCTTCTACACAGAGAATAGCACAGGTATAAAGCTGCAGGGGGTGTGGGGAAAGAGCACAGCACCTAGAATCATAAGACTTGGGATGAGTACAGGCTCATCCACAAATTGGCTGTGTAATCCAAAGAATATCGCTCCTCTGTCTTCTTATCTGTCAAGTGGGTAGAAAAAGATCCCATATCACAGGGCTGTTATTAAATTAGCCCCATTCCATTAGGAATAAATTAGGCAAGCATGTGAAATAAGCCTCGTAAATCAGAAAACACTGCAAAATCTGAGACTGTGTTTGTTCAAAGGCACTAAGAGCTCCCAAAGCCAAGGAGAAAAGGGATAATGCAATAATTCTCAAACTTTGGAGCACATGAGATTCATCTCGAGACTTATTTCAAGGTATATATGCTTGTTTCCCAGGTGATTTGAATTCAAACTATAGGCTGAGAAACACTGGGATAAGGGGTTGGCTGAAAATGGATTCCGATTCATTCATCAGATATTTTAAGCACTCGGAAGCCTTAGAGGATACAAAGAATTACAAGGTATGGCTCAATGTCCATCAGCTTCAGCTCGACGTGTAGAAAGAAGACAAATATCCAGAAACAGATAAAATATAAGGCTGTGTGTGTCAAAGCAGAAAAGGTGGCCTATAAGAAAGACCTCTTCGAGTTTCTCCCTGGAGCCCTGACAAACATGAAATCCGTATTCCCTAGAGAGGAAATTCTGGTTCACTCTGACGTCTCAAGGACGCATCGTTCACACCTGCTTTCTCTTCCATGCAAACCTCAGTCCTAGGCCCTGAGAGTCAAGGTGAGTCATTGAGTCTCAGCTGGGAATCAAGGAGACAGTGTGGGGCCCCTCTCCCAGAAAGTCAGGCCTCGCCGTGAAGTGGCAGCTCTTACTCAGAGGGTTCATCTCAAAGATGGAACAAAGAACCCTTTTCATTCTGGAGAGCTCCCGTTTTATGTGGTACAGGTAAAGATTGAACAAATCCACCAGAGGCATGAGCAGCCGCAGTGACTAGAATACGAGACTTCCTCTCTGAAGGTTTCACTTTGAATCTCCTCCCTAAGGCCAGTCCCGGAGAGAGAATTTGGACACAGCAAAGCAGTGGCTTCAAAGTCACAGTAACTTTCTGCGTGCCTGGGAGGAGATGGAGAATGTCACCTTCCTTTTTTCTGAAACTCCCATCGTCACTTTGTGTAGGTTGCAAGAATACAGAGAAAAGAGACCTGGTCCAGGAGTCAGGAGACCTGGGTTGTCGCTCTGCCCCCGTCAGTAATGAGCTAGGTAACCATCTCTCTTTCTTTGGCCACATCCTTTTCCAAAGAGAAAAATTCACGAGACTGACATCTACACTAGCTACTTCACAGGGTTAATGTGAGGGCTGGATGAAAAACTTCTTTGAAAAGTAAAAAGAGTCATCGTGAAATACAAGAAATTAATATGAAAGCCTCAAAGTAAAAGTTTCAGCCCCCAAATTATCCAATTTGATTATGAATGTTGTCTTCTAATTCGCTAAAGTCCTCTCTGCTGCTTTGCTTTGAAGGTATAGGCTGGTCCTCTGATAAGTCACCACCATTGATTCCTTTGCAGATAAAGACTTGCAAGACTAGGTTGTCCTATTGATTTCTGTCTGACTCTCATAGGTGTGCTTTCGCTCTCTCCAGGCCGACAGAAGCTTGAAATGCTCCTACCCCAGGCTGTGCTCGCCCACCCCCAGCCTCAACCTGACCACACAAACCTGGAGGGACCTAAGAACCTCTGACCCCCGCCGCATTCATGTGACACCTTTGTTCAGTGCTAAACTCACTTGAGAGGGGAAAAAAATACCTCAACCAGGAAATAAATCTTTTGCTGCTATTTCATCCTCCCCTCACGTGGCGCTGGAATATCGCTTTATAAAGGACATTCTTGTGGCCTTTCCAGTTCTTTTCCTTTAGGTCTGCAAACGGGAGTAGCCCGACCAAGGGGAAGCTACTCCCCAGCAGAGCAGTTCTTCAAAGGGGACTTCTTTGGGCAGGAAAAGGGAATGTCTGATACTGTGGCTGAATAAACAGACTCATCAAGCCCAGTGCCAGGTTGGAAAACCAGGCCCTCTGAGCCGCCAGCCCGCCAGCCATGCACCTCATGTGCATTCTCGCTCTGGCTCTCACTTCTCTGTCCTTCTGTCTCTTTTTTTTTTTCCTTTCCATTCTGTCATCTTCTTTACCAAATGCCTTCGTGTTCCTGGGTATTAACTGTTGTTTTTATTATTATTAATTGACTGCTCTAAGAGGCTCTGCAGGTTTCAAAGCTCATTTTTGAATCACAAACTGTTGCATTACCTTAACTCATGAAGTTCGCTTTATTGGTCAACATTCACATATGCCCACAGTCACCATCGACCTTCCTTAAAAAGCGTCTCCCTTTAAAGGCAGAACAGATGATCCACAATGTCATAAGCCCTGGATGGGGGCTGAGAGAATCCTAGAGCTTGATGGACCCTCCAAAGATCATTATTTTCAAGAAAAACTACAAATTTACAGACTCCAAAGAGTAACTGTTCACTTTGGGCTTTGAAAGAGGCCTGGATCTACCAACCCCATTCGCGACTTGGTTCGGCATCTCTCCGTGTTTAGTAAAAGTATTTCCAAACATCTACGCTGAATTTATACAGTATTTGGTTTTTCTACTCGAAGAGCTGACCATAAGTGAAAGTCCACACCAGAGGTCACAGCAGGGTTGAGGCTTAGAAACTGGAATTTGTCTTTTCCAAACTACAAAAAATTTTTTTTTCTTTTTATATAATGATACCAGTAAATGCTATGGTTATTGAGAAAATCTAGACACTGACTAGCTTTAGCTGTAACTCGTATATCCATACATGCTCACGAAGACGGTGACAACTCTCTGTAGATTTCTCACAACACATTATGAGAATTTTTTTCAACCGTCTAAAAATTAGGCAGAGGGTCTCAGTCTAATTGCTCTGTTCTTAATGTCTAAATGCTTTCTTAAGTATTTCTTTGAAAAACATTTTATAAACTTTATAAATTTCAAGTTCTGATGCAAACAACAACAATAAAGAGATAAAGACAATGGTTAAATAAATATCTGGTCAGTAAGGATCTCTGAGACCCAAAGCATGGTCATTTTTTTTCCCAATAATAAGTTCTTAACCTCAACCACTCAAACACGTCCCACCTTGCCATCAACATTTATGCACAGAAAGTTATTTTGGAAAAGGCTAGCTGAACCCCACACATTACATTTGTCCATTCTGAATATGTGTCAGGAATCACTGTGGAGTAGTCACAATACCGATCCAATTGTCTTTGATGTCATTAAACACTACCACCAAGAGAAGTCCAGACTCGCCATGAATTAGTCAACTTTTTTTAGCATTTGCCTAGAGCTGTGTTTTGTCTACCTTTGGGGAAGGAGAAAAAAAAATCTAATTCAGCTAGTCAGATGCTGTCTGACAAACAGTACCTGGATATACAGAAATATCTCATTAGCAAACAGATTTTTAAATGACTTTTGTATAGGCACCGCCATCAATGGCCTGTCGAACTAAGAAGAATTGGAGTCAGTGATTATTTTTAACCAGTAGGAGTCTACAATGCACCTGTTCTCCTTTTGAGTCGCACAGATTAGGTTCTCGATTTTGCAATCACTGGCGCAAACATTCCCTCAGACATGCTGAAGGGACAAGGTGGGAGACATTCATTTCAGTTACCTTTGCCCAGGCTTTATTTGTTCTGCAGATAATAACCTTTGGTCTTCTTTACTCAACCAGTCATCTTGCACAAACAGTAAACTCCCTCAAAACTTTCTGTTCCCATGAGACCCTTGAGAAAACAAAATGGGCGAAAAAAAAGCATGATTAAAATCTACTTTCTTTGGTCAACATCCTAAAATTGAGCAATTTCTCGACATCTTAAAAAGGACTGTCCTGGCGTCAGTATGAAAGTTAGTAAACTCCCTATTGATCAAATAACTGAAATCAGTAATAACCGGAGTCAGAATTCTGAGGCTACAAACACTTGTTCAGTAACCATTTCCTATTCCTTCACGTAGCAACATCAAGCTCTTATCCACATTCATCTTTTCTAAGCAGTGGTTTCTCAACTTTGAGATCACATACTTCTACCAATAAAAAAAAATTTGAAGCATATCCAATCTATGTATTTTCACTTATAAATTACATATATTTTCTTGTATTGTGTGCATCAAAAACACATGCACCAAAAAAATTCTTTATTTAAGATTAAGTAAAAATATCCAAATAAAGAGAAGGTTTTATATCTTCTTTCTGCACTGGATCATTTTAGATTCTCCACGGGGTGTAGGATCTCCTACTCCTGAACCCACTGCTTTGAGAATGCAGCGACCTGCCATTGTCTCAAACTCAGTCACCACTTTGCCCTAATTGAAACCTATTTTCAAGAGAAGATTTGCTATCAGTATCATCGTCTTATGTGAAAAAGAACTCATCACTACATTAAAGCTTCCAGCAGGATTTGAATTTTAAGTATATACTTAATTATGAGGGAAAAAAAACTTTATTTCATGTTAATGTGTTATCAGGAATGGCAAAACAATTCATGATATTTGGAGGAAGGAAAATGTTTCCTGGCGGCCCTGATAACAGACAAATGGAGAAGTCCTGTATGCAGTGAATAAGCAGGGGCAGCACCAAACTTTGCGTGGGCGGGGGGGAAGGTTTTTAGGGACAACAAATTGGTTAGAAGAGGGAAGAGTGGAGATGATGTGTTGGCTATGAGATTTTTCCTGAGGCCGGCCCCAAATTTCTTCTTAAATTATATGTTCATTTAGGGAGTCAGAGCAGGGGGATACTTAGATATTACAGAGGAAGAGCCTAAGTCCTCCAAGCCATACCTGTGGTTCCCTCACGATGAATGAAAAGAAACTATAAACTTCCACAAGGTCGACATAGAGATTCAAAGGCTTGGTAGGTAGCCTCAAGTCTAGGAGTAAGACTTCTATGATTCAAGAAAATAATCAGTTTTGCCCCCAAATAACCAATCACAAGTATTTACATCGCTCAAGAACTTATGTTTGTCATGAATTTATGGAAAGGATTTTCCCAGATAAGCAAAAATCTAGATTTTTTCATCTTTGTGAATATGAAGTTGGGGTGCTTTAAAAACCTAAATAATCCACTAGACGTATGTATTGATCCAATTCTTCAGGTAATTATAAAATAGCCTACTTGATTTTAACCTATAAAAACGAAGGAAAGTAGAGCACAGAGCATGTCAATAAACTGTTGAGACATGTCTCTTGAGTATGTATGTACACATATATTACACATATAATACATACTTATATACATATATATATTTATGTGTATAAAGAAGCTCCTGCCATTGAGTTTACTATCTAGTTGGGCAAATCAGATGTCCATGAAAAGTTATAAAGTGATATATATCTATTGGCAAAGAACATCATAACACAAAACACATCAACTAAGTATGTGTTTAAATAAAGAGTAGGATGTAATTAAAACCTATTATGAGTTTCCAGAAAAAGTAGGGACAGGCATTTCAGATAGAGAAATAAATGGTATGGGAAATGGAAAGAAGTTTAATTTAGTACATCAAACTCAGGTGACACAAGATTCACTAGTGTGAAAAAAAGTATCCATACTGATGAAATATGAGCTATGAAATTAAAGTTAACGGATTGATAGAGGGGCCTGGTTATATGACAATTAAGCTAAAATTTAGTGTTGTTTGAAACATCCAGGTAATGAAGGAGAAGTATGTATTATTGTTGTTTAACTTAAAATATTCCCGAGAATGTCCTTTCACGCTCTGTGGGATAATATAGATATAGAGACGTAACATCAGAAGGCACAATATGATACTAGGTTCGTGGCAGGGAACTTACCAAGTGTGCACAGGAATACTGCCTGCCCTTGGACCTTTTCAGGCTTTGACCTTTGTTTCTGACATGTCAAAGAATCTCTTGTGTCATCACCAGCCCCTTCCCCCAGTCCCTCCTAGCCGTTACCACTGAATGAACATAAACTATGCCAAAAATGATAAGACCTGAGAAATGCTGAACGGCACCAATTCTTCTGTCAATATTCCTGTTCTGAAATCTCCTTTTACTTAACAAACCCAGCTCACCTTTCTCTGATGAAACAAGGGAGAAGAAAACTGAGGCAAATAATCAAATATTTCTCTCCAGAAGATAACACTCCAGAAGGACACTGTGTTGCCTGGGTTCCCCTTTGCTTTTATAACTGTCACAAGGTGCTCCACCTGTACTGGACCAGAACTGCTCAAAAGAGGAAGCTCACTGGGAGCAAAATCTGATTTTACAGCTTCTCCTGCTGTCTCTATTATGAGTTTAAGAAGCTAGCTTCAGCCTCCATGCGCAGTTAACATGTTAACTCTATATGTTAAGCCACAGAGGAATATCCCAGTTTTGCTCAGACCTTGTTTTAAAGAATGCACGGATGACTCAGCTCATCAAGTTGATCATCGAGATATGGATCAGATAACCACAAAATGACCAGACCACAAATTATCAGAATAGCTCTTTGCCAGTTTCATAACCAAATATACTTGATATTGAGGTTGATTGCTTAGAAGTTGACTATAAAAACTGTCAAGTCAAACTAAAGTTAATAAATGAAAGTTAAAGCTGAGTTTTAATCTCCACAAGGGCAGAGGCTATGCCTGTTCTGTCCAACACTTTTCCTCAGCACTGATCATAGTGCCTGTCACACAGTAGGTGCTCATGGTAACTTATCATTAAGCTGACCACCATCAGTTCTTTCCCTCCTGGAATGCACAAGCCATTCTGCTATTGGGAGATGGAATCTATTTCTCCAGCTCCTGGAATCTAGGTTGCCTGGTGACCGCTCTGACAAAGAGAAGATAGAAATGATCTGGGTGACTTTTAAGGCTAGGTCTTAAGAGGCTTTGCAACTCCTACCTGAATTTTTTAGAACACTTGTGCTGGAGGCAGCTGGTCACAATGTAAGAAATTTGATTATGAAGAGAATAATAAGCTCTGAGGATGCCCAAGCTAACCGCATGGAGAGAGAGAGTCCTGACGAGTCCGATGACAGACATGAGAATGAAGAAACCTTTCGATGGCTCTTGCCTCAGCTAGCATCTGACTGCAACCACGTGAGGGACGCCAAGTAAGAACTCCCAAGCTGAGCCCATCAACTTCAAGGACCAAGAGTGATAATAACAAACTGTTATATTAAGTCACTAGGTTCTGGGTAGTTTATTACACAGCATAGATAATGGGGAAAGTGTTCTATGTTTATTGAATAAGTAAATTAATTGATAAAAGAAGCCACTGAGATTAAAGGGTTCCCAAATAAACCCAATGAAATCCATTAAATAAATTATTAAGGTGATGTCAACAACAGTAAATGCTATCAGAAAATTGGAACAACTCTGTGGATAATTAAGGCCGAGAGGAAGTCTGCTACAGAGTAGAGAAAGTAGTTTTTTTGAGAGTGGAATTTTCCAGATTCACTAACCATCTTGACTGTATTCATTAGATGATTGCGCAATGTCCTACTTCCCTTTATACAAAGTAAACTCATGATTGTGCTTCAGCCATGGTTCTAGGTGCAAAATAGGAGAAAATACATTAACCAACAAGGAACATGGGTAACCAAGAAAAATAGACTGTCTAGAGCCTAATTTGTCTATGAAGACTCTAACTCTTCTCTCTCTCTCTAGTCTTTTAATTTTATAAAATAGACTTTGGTCCAGGTACACTGTGTAAAACAACTAAATATAGCCAGAGATCAGGGTGGGTGGGAATGGAAAAGAGAGGCTAAATGCTGGGCACTGGCAGCTGTTACATCATCACATCCCCCATAATTGTGCTATTATGCACACAGGACTCTTCAGCTGGATACAGTCATTACTTTATAGTGATAAAAAGATTAATTAGTGACATGATCCATATCTTTCATTTCTTTGATGGTTGTAAATAAGCCTGAGTCATTCTATCATTATTTTTACCATGGGCACAACAGTCTTACCCTTTTTTGGTGAAGAAAATAAATATCAAGAGGATGTCTTTCATCTTTCACAGAGTTTTAACTTTGTGCCTTTTTAGATGAAATCACACCAAGGTCTGGCCCTCCCTTTCCTGAGTACCCCTATGGCTTAAGAGGTCCTTCTCAAATCCAAACCCACGCCACCTCATCTTCACTGAGAATACTCCTAACCCTGCTCCAGCGTGAATTCGTAAATCCCACATTCCCAAAGAGATCCCAACTCTGCCAGAGCACAAAGGTCGAGTCCAGAACCAAACAAACAAAATATAGAAATACTCTGACCAACTCTACACAGCCAACTTGTGAATGCAGTTTAAAACAAACAAAAAAATTAGATTGACAGTCTCCATGGATCCAATAAACCAGACAACTGTCAACTCCTCCTCCTTTTGGCTATGCAGACAGGACCCAGAGTTCAAGCTTAAGGTCCCTTGTTGAGCAAGCAGCTCCTCACAGTCACCTTAGCAGATTAGAAAGGAAAATGGCTTAAGTTGGGGTAGCATTTAGGGTAGTCGTTGGAGAGAATGACCAGATTCTATGGCTAGCAGTCCTTGAAATCAGACTTAAACACATGGAGACTACTTTCTTATTAGCTATTGATT
Organism: Pteropus alecto; assembly: GCF_000325575.1. Taxonomy (NCBI): domain Eukaryota; kingdom Metazoa; phylum Chordata; class Mammalia; order Chiroptera; family Pteropodidae; genus Pteropus; species Pteropus alecto. Next base: position 4,641,878 of record NW_006432945.1, read on the forward strand.
CTGTTGTCATTCCATTTGAATTGATTCAGAACAATTTACTGTCTAGTAGTGTCTGGCATTGACTGGGGATAGAGAACAGGTTAAGATCTGCCCTAGAGGAGCCTGCAAGAAGACATGGGTTATGGAGGGGTGACCACCTGAATCCACTATTGGAAGGACAAGGAGCACTTGTTCCAGACATTTTCTGTTGAGACTCAGTAAGTACCATCTTTGTCCTTTGAAGCTCCCCTCTGTACCACAAGGTCTGAGAGCCTGGAAACTACATTTCCCCATCTCCCTTGCCAGTAGGGTTCTTGGTGTAATCGGCCATGGAGAGGTGCAATCTTTGGAAGGTGGAAGAAAAAAAAAATCACTTTCCTCTATCAGTAGCTACAAGCAGAAGTGTGGGCATTGGCAGATAGCAGACTATGGGGCTAGATGTCCACTTCTGAGCATCCTCCTGAGACTCACTCCCTTCAGTGCTGCAGGCAGCTGAGACCATCAGTGGCAACCTGGTTTCCCATTGATTCCTTCACTTCATATTTCCCTAAAGTACCAACTTCCTTGACCTTTACTCTCAGCTCGCCCAATGACTCTGTAAACCTCTAATTCCTTACACTGAATTCCTTCCTCGTGGAAATATTTCTAGTATATAAGTCAGAATGGACTAGGTAAATTTTGGTAATAAACAAACCACAGACACTAAATAGTATTAAAAAAATAGCTTATTTCTTGTTCAAGATGTAAGCTGAATGGCTTCCACCTTGTCGCTACACTATCTGAACACACGTCATCCAAGATCCTTGTGGAAGAGGAGAACATAGAGAAAACATACACACGCTCTCTCGGTTTCCTGGACCAAAGGCGACACAGGACGTCTGCTTACATTCCATTACAAAGAACTGGAATTGGTCTTGTGGCCCCAATTACACTGCAGGGAAGAGAAGGCTATGGTTTTTCCCTGTGCCCAGGGAGAAACAATGGTTTGGTGAACACATTGCCTTGTATCTGCCACAAGAGGCTTCTGTTTTCTAACTAAACTGGACTGTTATATTTGGTACCAGATGTGATGTCCTATAACAAAGCCCTAAAATATATGGCATCGACTTTGTAGTCAAGTTGCTAGAAGCAAACATATTAGGCTGGATGGTGGGAGATCCACATCATTTAGTGGGAAAACTCTTGGCAAAACTGTTGCCTTTAGTAACTTGAAAAGTCAGACCACATGACTCTTGAGCTTGTAGATGAAAAATAGCATGTGTTGGTTGTTAATGGCTGTTTTTTGACAACATAATAGAAGAAAAAGAGGCTATCGGGGAAATAACTAACTGGTTCTCAGGCAAAGATAAAAAGAAAAAGCAACTGTTTCTACAGCTTCCTTCTGGTATCAGTTTTTACATTAGTCAAGGTAAGTAATGCCTGCTGGTATAACCAACTAGCAGTCCCAAAAAGCTCAGCGGCTTATCTCAACGTTTATTTTTCATTCACGAACAGTCTAACGTGGATATTCCTTGTTGGGCAGCTGTCCTGGGCTCCTTCAGACAGCCATTCTAGGATCTAGATTCCTTCCATGTAATGGCTCTACATCTTCTAGAATGGGTGACATCAAAGTTGTCCAGCCAGAAGAGAGAGAGGATGGGGCAGGGTCGGGGAGAGAATACAGAAAATATACACAGTCTTAACTGTGAACAAGAGTGACACACATCTCTTCCATTCAGCTCACATTCCACTGATAAGAACTAGTCACATGGTCCCAAATCAACTGCAAGAGAGGATGGGAAATGAAGTCTCTGGCTGAGCGATTTCTTCCACAAAACAACTCTACACTGTGGAAGGGGTGATAAGTATTCGCTGACCAGCTAGCCATCTGTATCGTAGTACTATGAAGTTTTGTGTGGGGTGGAGAGGAGGGGGCAGGGCATGGGGGGGTGTTTGCTTTTTTTTTTTTTGCTATTATATACTTTTCTCCACTTAAAAATATACCTTCTTTTCCTCTTTCTTTTGACATGCACTGTCTCTCTTTTGTCTCTTGTTTGATCTTACTTTCCTCTTTGATTTTGCTGTTAATGATCATGAATTGGAGCATTCTACTCTCTGAGCTATTTCTAGGTATGAGGTCAAGAGAAAAAGATGGGGCTGTCATCTTGTCAGAATTGAGAAAGAAGTCACTTCTGTGCCTTTTCCTTCCAACTCAAATCCCATCTGATTCTTACTTTAGAAGTGATAAGCAGTGCAAGGGGGAGGTCAAAACAAATCTAAGATGGCAAAAATATATATTTGCAAGATTGTGGATGTTTTGTACACTTCCTTGTTCCATCTTCTTCCATATTGTCAGGTTTCCTGCTGGCTCTGGGTAGAAGTTTCAAGTGTTCAGTTATTTTCTCTTTATTCAATTATTAATAGAGATCACTCTTCACTGCTGAATGAGGAGGGCAAAAGTGATTTAGACAGTTTCAGCTGTCCCATGACACAATTATAATGTTTAGGGGGTTTTCTTTCACTCACAGATGCAACTTCTGTCCATTTTCAGTTTGAGGGAAGAAATAAACATACATTTTTGAAAATGTGAAACTTGAATATTCTATAATGTGCAAATGCCACATCCCTCCATGGGAGGTAGCCAGCACAAGTAACTATGTCTTCACTATAACCTATCTCACTCCTAGCCTTCTTTGCGGGGTTTAGAACAGGAGAATAAGGCTTTAGTTCCTATCCCAACAACTCCTGTCCTTTGGAATAACGCCCAGTGTCATGAGCTGGGATTGGCCGGCTCAGAAATGTGAGTTTTCTAACTTTAATTGAAATCCATGTTGAGCAAGACTCGACACTCTCAATTCTGTGTCATTGTTTGGCAAAGAATCCCCCCGTAAAGTCATGGCCTCACAGCATCTTTCTATTTCTGTGTTTGCCCTCTTTTCTGGTGGGGGAGCTGACATGAAGCCAGAGCCCTGAAGCCTTGACAAGCTTTTAGAGGCACTTTTGAGTGTAAGAGCAAAAATAATAACAATACATAACATGTTCTATATACTTGCCAGACATCGTGCAAGCATTGTCGTATTTAATCCTCTCAAATTGTTATGAGGCAGACCTTGTTATTATCATCTCTATTTTGTAAATGAAGAAACTGAGGCGGGGAGAAATTAAGTCACATGTCGAGGAGATACAGTTATTGAATGTTACTTCAAGAACTTCAACTTGATACTGTTTGACCGCAAAGCCTGTAGCTAAACCACTGTTACAGACTATTTCCATAAAAATTACCCAAAGAGTTAGCGTAATGATGTGGGAGTAGGGCAGGGTCAATCAGCAGAAAATAATTTAAAAATGCAAATTCCTACAGAAATTAATCACAACAAAAACTATGAACATTTCTTGAGCATTTATATACCGGGCACTGTTTTAAATCCTTTACATGGATTTAGAATCCAGGGAATCACTGCAATGATCCTAAGATAAGTGCTATTTATTATCATCCTAATATATTTTTTTGCAGAAACTGAAGCACAAGATCATATCACTAGCAATTAGCAGGATGTCGAGGAAGAGAAATAAGGTCCTAATGAACTTATTTGTCCTCCACGGAGATACAAAAGGGCAAACTGGCAAGATAGCTAGAAAGTTCTTCAGCAGAGCTTACCTTCTGACTTGCTCACACAGTCAGAACCATCCTAAGGTCACGGGAATCCAAGGCTCCGGGCCCAGGCTCTCTTCTCAATCTGAACGTACAAAGTTTTGGATGACGCCTGTGCATCCTTAGAACAGTCCATCACTCCTCCCTCACCAGACCAGAAGGGTTCCAGTGCCAAGGAGCTCTTCTGTCCCATTGAAAGCAAAGAATGGTTGCCTCTGAAATAAGTACAAAGAGCAAGCAAATTTAGTCAGTTTATGCAAAACACAAAATGGCATCTGCCATCTGGAAAAATACACCAAAGGCGTGAGCCGTCAAGCCCCTTTCAAGACTTTGGCATGTAAAATCAACATTTTTTTTAAGTTTGAAATGTCCATGTGAACTCCCAGCTTCATTAAATGTAATCTCCCTTACTCTATTCTTGTCACTGGCCATACATTCTCCCATTGCACACACTCCCCCAGTTAAAAAGATATACATATATGTAATGTGTGTGATATATTACATATAATATTAATATATTATAATATATAATATACATATGTAACATACATATATGTAGGTGTATGTGTGTATATATACATATATATATATATATATATTTCCTTTTCAGTGGTGCAAAGATCTCTGAGAAGATAGACTTGACAACAGAGGGCTTTTAAAAAAAGCTAATTTTTTAAATCCTTCTTTTTTGTGTTTAAAACGGTTTACATGAATAAACTTGCCCTTGCATTGCATATATACACCTGGAACCTAGTTTGTCATTGACATTCCAGAGGCCCAAAAATTGTGGATTGATGCTGTGCTGTCTTTAGAATCACAAACTCCTGATGTCACCTCCATCTGCACTCACTTCAAGGAGTTCAAGAAAGATGAGAAATAAGGAGGGCTGCTCAGTCTTTGTTTTGGTGCCAGGCAGGGCAAGCAGGGCATCCAGACAGAAATGTGTCCATCAGAAAGAAGCAAAAATAAGATGCTAGCAATGCTTATGTAAGAGTTATGATTAAATGAACAGAAATTGAGACCCAGAAAATGATCGATGTGGTATAAGGAGGAGGTTGGTCAAATCAAATGGACTGAGAAGGGACAGAATCATGGCTGAGGATGAAGTTATCTATAGGCTTGGAATCCAAGAGGCTGGAGCATAGCCAGAAGCAGCAAGTAAGGCAAGAACGTGGGACTGTCACACACATGATGGAAACTAGAATGAAGTGATTCTCAGGGACCTGCTACCTCACAGGCATTAGATTACTGTCACAACTCTACGTGGGAGGTACTTTATGTATGAGAAAACGGGTCCACAGAGGTTAGCTGACACAGCTGGTGGCAGTATCTAAATTTAAAAGTAGGTGGTCAGATTTCAGAGCCTACCCCTATAACCATCACGTTTTATTTCCCGGCATATGTATGTATGTATAGCCTAGACCAGAAAGACACATACCATGAGATTATCAGTTTCCCCCTGGTGGTAGAATCACAGGTGACTCTTATTTAACATACTGCTCTGTATTTCTCTATTTTCTATTTTATAATCAAAATGTTTCAAAGGTTACTGGGAAAAGCAGCTAAAATTTATTTAATGAAGGAAAGAAGCTGAAACTTGATTAATGAAGAAAACTTGATTTTCTCATGAGCAAAAGACCATATTAAGCCAAATGCTGGGGTGGGGGTCTGAGAGGCAGCCAGGATTGGTCCTGGTGCTGCTCACATCAGAGTCTGTTGCTGTCTGTGACTGATTGGGTAGTACCTTTTATCTGCAATCATCCAGCTCTTCCCAGGTCAACCGCCTTCCAAGGCTGAGGATGATTCCCAAGGTTCTGCCTTTGGGAGTAGGGGCGGAATTGCGGGGGACAGGGATGATGGGCTGGAGGACAGGTCACATCTCCAGGGCTGCTCTGATCAGAGCATCAGATTCTCCACTTCTTTTCGTAGCACACTCTATGCATGTGTGTTTGAGTCCTGGCTGACTCATTCGGTCATCCCTCACCTCCTTTCAGAAGGGCCTAGTGACGATATAGTTCCGTTGCATTAAAATGGATAACCTTTTGATCATTTCTTTGCCCTGTATACTTAGGGAGACATGCTGACATTTCACAGAAGTTGGTGCAGTGTGTGTAGCCTGTTCTAATGGAAAGAAGCATCGCTTGGAGTCCACCAGACCTCAATTAAAATCTTAGTTCTGCTCCTTATCAGCTGTGTGACCACAGGACAATTCATTCCACTTCTTTGGCCCTCAGTTTCCTCATCTGTAAAATGCAAGATGCTAGTTAGAAAGATTGGATTGGCACAATAAATTATTATTATTATTATCAGAAGCAGTGATAACATTAGATGCTACCAACACACAAGCTCCAGCAAAAGATCCATTCCTGCCACCTCTGGGAAGTTAACAAGTTGCTACAAAAATGATGTGACAATAGACTCCAATATATTATTGAAATGACATTCTCCAACTCCAGGGGCTGAGGAGCTTGTTGCTATCACAGAACCCCCTTTAGGCCAGTCTTTTGAGTGTCACTTACACCAGTTTGGAAGTAATCTGCTTGCTCGCCCTTCCAGCAAAGGATGTCACAATCAGCTAATGGAAAGTGACAAGAAGGGATATAATGAATGAGAGGGAGTTAAAGTTTGGGATAAAAAAAAGAGCCTTGTTCTTTTGGGGAATGCACAATGCTAAGCATACCATGTTAAATCGTGCGTGTCAAATAATGGACTAATTAAGAATCTTCGTCCATTTTTTTCACATCTCATTTCTGTTATCCTTTCAAAGATGTATTTTCAAATTAGCTCTTAGCTCTTTAAATAAGTACCAAGGGGAAAGAAGAAGCAAAAAGAGAGCTCGTCTATCAGAGAAGCACGAGATAAACGTAAAAGAAAATACACAAGGAGTGGAGATGGGGGCTTTGTGAGCAATGTTGGGAAGTTTTATAATCATAGCGGCAACTTCTTGAATAATAGAATTTAATAACATATAATAAACTATGATCCAGGAGAACTCTGATTCAATCCCACTAATTGTTTGAGCCAGCGAAACGAAGGCAAAGTTTATCGTGCCAACACGCTGCCGATGCCACTGAACACTGCAGGGGACAGACAATTGTTCCCAGCTGCCTACCTCCTCTCACCCAGAGGGCACATGGTCCCAGCCTTCCAAACACCAAGCTGAATCTCCAACTTTCAACGACAACCCTAGTTCTAGGACTTTAAAGTCACAGAAATGTAATTTTTTTTTTTGTAATCAACAAACTATTGTATTAAGCAGAGAACAGAGGGGTAACTAGATACAAAGCCTCCAATTAGGTTATAAAGAATAATAACCAATATGCTTTCATGCTAATGCCAAAAAATACAAAAACCTATAATAAATCTAATTGAGCACATGATCATAAGCACTGTTTTTCTACCTACATCGTTCTACTGTATTACGGTAGATTCCAAATAGAGAAACACGTTTCTTTTTTCATTGTTATTGAACAGGGTGTATTTTTTTTTTCTTTTTAATTTGGGTCATTTTAGCAATGTCAAAAAATGGGAAGGTATAATTAAGAAAAAATAATCTTCTCTGTCGTTACTCATCGATTATAGCTAAGCATAAAAATGAAGACAGAAATTGAAACAATTATCTGGGTAGTAGTTCAGGTCTCCCCCTAAAGGTTAGAGGTTTCTAATAAAACATATTTTTGCCTGAATTATTAAGATAACAGCCTTAGTTTCTACTTTATGAGTGTGGACCTGTCTGTTGATGAAAAATCTTTTGTAATCATTTAAAAGAGTTTTTAAAGCTTTTTCTGACAATTAAATGTATGATTTTTTTTTTTGTATATAAACTTTAGAGTACCTGAACAATACACAATCTCAAATTCTATAGAACATTTTGCAAAGCAGCTATTTAAATTACTAAACCTAAAAAATGTTAAGAATAAGTATTACCTTCCCTTTCCCAAAAAGGTCCATGAAATTTTGGTTACATTTGGGGACAGAAGGGGGAGTGAAATACCTCTGTAAACCGATAGTCTAAAAACAGGAAAATTAGTATTGTGCCACGGCTATGAGCAGCTAATAAAGAGAACATGGTTAGAAGAGATTAAGGTTCAAATTAAGGTCAGAAAAAAGACTGATTGAGGAAAACTGCCATGTTCCGTTGCATGGCAGTTTAAGTGAGGCGGTTTCCCCCTGAATCAGTCTTAGGTTGAAAAATTACACTGCTGGGGTTAATAAAGAGGCTGGGCATTTGTTTGGACTGAGACTTCAATTAAAATGTTATTTGGGGCAGCCAGAGCTAATGTCTTGCTTAGAGGTAAACTGAACTGCCTTTTAAGAGGATGGGGAAAAAAAAAGAAGAAGAAGAAGAAAAAAGACCACCTAACCTGTCAAAGACCCTGAATAACTGGCAGAAAGAATTGTGTTTGCTGGACCGGTGCCCAACTCAGCAGTGAGCATTCTTAAGGGTTTTGTGACATCATCTGAGGCAGCTGAGGTTTTCTGAATTTTTGATTGTTGCACCGGGTGAGGAATCTAGTGTTCAGCTGAGCCTTCTTTGAGACAAAAGAAAAAAAATCTGGTTGGTGAAATATGCCAAGGTTTTTTTGGTTTCGTTTTTTTGTTGTTTTGTTTTTTGTTTCGTTTTGTTTTTAAATGCCACAAAAGGGGGTGGGACCAAGAATTCTGAGTCTTAGTCTCATGACTCTACTCCAGAGACAAAAATCGATGAATACAGTCCATTGAATTTCTCAGTCCATATCAATTTGCCCACAGTTAAACAAAAACCACCAAGTTTGCTTTCATTTCACTTCTTTAGGGTGAATGGAAATCTCCCCCTGAATAAGCTCCTTCTCCTCTATATTCGCCCGTATAGTCCACGGAGATTCATTAAACATCTTTGCTCTGGCCAGCCAGCATCAGGCATCCCTTGATCAACAAATGAGACATGTCTCCCAGCCTTTGTGAGGCTTATAGTCAATAAGCAAAAAGAGAAATAAATATATAATTACGAATTGGTAAGGCTGGAGGAAACAGCATGGAGATAGAGATACATTCCATTTCTCTCCAATCCTTTTCTTAACCAATCCTGTGAGAAGTGATGATTTAAAGACCTCCAAGACCTCCTTATTAGCATATGGGGTGGTTAAGGAAGCTGTTTTATGGGAGACAGATGACAATGTGATTTTCGATTGGGGAGTGTGGAAACTGGTCACAGAGATAGAGAATGACCCAGAGAGGCGGGCGGGGGGAGCAGCCAAAACAGTGTGGACTGGAGCCCAAACGGAGTATGGACTTTGGTGTTTCTTGTCTAAAGAGTGGTACAAACGAAGCAATGGAGTCCCAGAGAAATGCAGAAACAGAAAAGGCCCTGTGGAGGGAGAGAGGCTGTGTCACGGGAGAAGTAGAACTAGGTGACAGTGCAGAAGAAAAGATGCAGTCGGGTCCAGAAAAGAGGAAGGGAGCCCTCGAGTTGCTCATTTCCTGCCCGCTGTTCAATTTTTTTAAATCAAGTCTAGAGAATGGACCCAACTTGTCTGGATCTCAGTTCAAATTGACCCCTAAAGTCCAGTGCTCTCATTCAAACTAAAGAGAATAATTATGAGGGCATGAATTCTCCTCTCCCCCGATCCTACCAAAATTAAAACAAAATAAAGCTAATAGAAGGTGTTTAATCTTCACAATAGCCTTTAAGAAGATAAGGCTCAGACTTACACTACACAAAGGCACGGACTTCCCACTGAAAAATGGGGAAGATAACACTTTGAAAACAAAATGCCAATGATGAGATCATTACAATGGGAACAAGGGAACCAGCGAGCTGAGAAGTAACACAACATCATGAGAGCTACGTCTGTCCAACTCATGGCAAAATCTGCCAGGCCCAGATTGACTTCATTAGTCATTTAGAAGCGCATAGATCACAGAAAAAATTATCCTCCTCCTCACTGAGAAATAGTTGATCATCGGTATAAATAGGAACTGATCAGAACACCAATCCCTCAAAGCATAAATATTTCATTCACCAACCAGTTGCTATTTTGCCCTTGGCAATTAAGAAGAAAGTATGCAATGCCACCACACAAAAGGTGTGACCGTAATCAACTTAAACGAGGAATTGGGTTTAACGTGGATTCATATCATACTGCTCAGGGTGAACACACATTGTCCCAGATGCAGTCGGGGAACCTGGGGAGCGATAAGCATAACTACACAACCCCATCAGCCCTCTTCGCCACCCCACCCGCTGCTTTGTGACTACTTGAATCAACGTGATTCTCATTCAGCCGGTATTTGTCAGGTACTTTCTAGATGCCGGCACCGTGTTGGGCACTGGGAATTCTACACTCGACAAGACAACCACGAGACCTTCCCTCTTATCATCCCCAACTTATCTTCGGTCTTCTCCATCTCCTTACCCAGCTTAACGTTTTTTCCAGAGTATTTATCACTACCTGACATTGTAACACATCTATGCTTGTTTCTTGTTCATTGCCTCACTTACTAAGACACAAACGGCACAGGCAGGGACCTGGACTGCCTCACTGCGTGGTACCCTTGACATCTAGGCCACATTGAGGGCTCAAAGGATATTTGGTGGGTGAATATGACTACGTTCAAATGACTTATTCATTTCCATTGTGATAAGCAGAATCAAGGAAAACTGTTGGTGTCGCGGGCTAGTATCATTAGGGTTTCTAAACTAGAAAATGAAGGAGGTCTTTCCTGAGCAAAAGACATTTAAGTTGGACCCTAAATAAAGAGAGGGGTTTGTCTTGAGAAGGGGTTGGAAGAGGCCTTTCAAAGAGAGGCAGTGCACGTATAAAGGTGTCTGTAGTGTTGAAATAACAAGAATAATAGAAGGTGTTTAATCTTCACAATATCCTTTAAGAAGATAAGGCTCAGACTTAAGCTACACAAAGGCACGGACTCCTCACTGAAAAATGAGGATGATAACACTTTGAAAACAAAATGCCAATGATGAGATCATTGCAATGGGAACAAGGGAACCAGCGAGCTGAAGGAGTAACACGACATCATGAGAGCTCTTTCTCTCACTACGCAACAGGGCCGTGAACTCATGGAGACATGGAGATGTGGGGAGAGTCAAGAGATGAGGCAGGAGCCATGGACAGGAGCCAGATTATGCACCATTTTGTAGAGCACATTCAGGATCTTAGACTTTATCCTAAAAGCAATATGAAATGTTTTAAGCGATGACATGGTCACAATTCCCAAGTCATTTTAATCTGAGCATTCTGACCTCAGCTGAGCATGGGAAATGGGTAGCATATTTCAGCACGTGGAGAAGAGGGACGTTGCCTCTTCTCCCATTGCTCTGAACTACAGCAGTAAAGTCCACCTGAGGCTCCCCAAGCACAGATGCAGTGTGTCCCCTCCATGCCTTTCACAAGCTGCTTGTCACTCTACCCTCACTCCACCCTCGGGGTGCCTCCCGACAAATTGCTCGTCTCCTGCCCAAGACCCAGGCCCAGGACGTTACACGTGGCAGGCGCCCAATAAGTATTTGTTGGCTTAATGTTAGAGAGTGTGCTAAAATGTCACCCTGATGACACCTTTCTAGTGAACACTTACCGAGTGCCTATTCTGTGCCATGCACAGTGTTGAGGCCTTTTCATGCACCCCCATTTAATAGTCACGACAATGTCACAAAGTAGATATTGTCATTATCCCCAATTTGCGGACAAAAAACTTAAGGTTCAGAGAGGTGCAGTGACTTGCTTAAGATTCCTCTCATTAGACAATAGGGCCATGAACTCGCTTCCACTCCTCTCCTAAGCCCATGGTCCGACTGACTACTTGCTCACGCTCACCTCTCCCTTTGAGTCTCTAAATTGCCACGAAGATAAGCCTAAGAGTTCCTACATGATTCTGTGTCAACATATGATGTTCACACTTATCCTACCTGATGTCTTCCCAACCACACTGCGAGTGCCTCAGATGGGTCTTATTTATCTTGGTATCACTGATATTGAGCACGGTGTCTGGCACATGATAGGAGTATAAATTAATGGATGGATAAGCCCAAGGTAATGTAATAGAAACTCTCAATATGCCCTTTAAGAAAACGCGTTATACACAAATCCTAACAGATAACAGATAAATCGAAGAATGGTCATTCACGTAACAAGAAGTCTACATTCCCTGTCCCTTCCTTCCTCTCCACTTCCCACTCTGTTCCTTTACATACTGGTTTTTCTGGTAAATCGAAAATATGGCTCATTTTTAAAATTACAGATACTGATATTGTACCATTACATAAGGGGAGGAAGGGAATCATGGGGACATTCATATGACTGCACATGAGTCATGGGTCCACGCACAAGCTGAGAGAAGGTGCAGTTAAGGAGCAAGCAGAAAGGGAGTTAATCATTGCTGCCTGTTCTCCCTCAAAAGCAATGAAAAAGCTATACCTCATTTAAAAAGGCAGAAAGGTGAGAAACAATGCATTTTAAACTTGGAAGATGCCCCATAGAAATATTTAACACAGATGTACAAAAGCTGAAATATTCCAAACCAACCACAGTTCAAAAGTTGGAATCCCCCCTATGAGATTACTCGAAACAACATGTTTATTGGCTCATGAAAGACATGTCACCTAACAATTCGTAATAGGGGGTCTGAGGAAAATAACTCGCCCATCGTGAAGTCAATGTTCAAATCAATAGCCCTTGGGGAGAAAAATATTGCTCATTGATGAAGATTGATTTTTCTTTTCCTTAAGAAATTCTGGAAGAGTAAACTTTTCTTTTTTTCATAGTGAATGTAACTAAACACGCCAATGCCAAGGTCTGCTTTTTCCCATCCTCGCTACAATACTCAAAACTTATTAATGGAATTATAAATGCTCTTCAAGCTATAGACGTCAGTTCCATTTTTTAAAACTTCATTTTAATATCTAAGCAACAGGACTACAAATAATTTGGTGTATGTCCTTTGCTTTACTTAGCAGCGTCTTATAAGTGAGATACTTTTTGATGTTTTAAGACAATAAAAAATTAGAGTAAAAAAGTAAGAATACTGGATCCAAAATGTGTTTACCTACAAATTTAATAACGGCTATTTTTTTTTTTAAATTTCTCACTATTTTTCCCTTACCTCAATTACAGCAACGATGAATCTAGCCATTTACCTATGGCTTTCAAAAAAGCAGAGGGTTTGATGCGCAAAGAGAAAAGAAGGATGAATTTAATGGGTTTCATATTTAATATGTTGCTTCAGGCTAGTGAGTCTTTAAGACTTATTCACAAGGCTGCAGTAGATTATATTGTATAATTCACAGATTGTCTTCTTAGGCCAAATGCGTGACCCAAAGAAAGCTTGCCTTCTACCTTTTTGAAACTCAAAAGTTGCATAAGAAAGGACAGCTGGGTGATTCGGGGAGAAAAAAAAAATGTCACTCAATTAGTGTTTGTTAAAAAGAATGTCACAGATCACAGGCAGAATTCCCACTCATTGGCAACTCCCCCAAACTGGCGAAGATGAATCGAGCACCCGGACTACTGAGTTCCATGAGGAAAGGAGAAGAACGTGTTGGTGATTACAAAGAATGAGCTGTGGAACCAACAGAAGCGTAACTGGATGAACCATATTCAACACACGGGCCTTACACTATCAAAACCCTGGTAGCACAACATGTGATTTTTGTTATTTTTTTTCCTATGATGAAAACAGATTCCTATCAAGCTACTCACTCTCATACCCTGTTCCTCTCTTCAAGTGGTTTGACCAGATAAAATAAAGAAACGAAGTTCATATGGTCACGACCTACAACTTGACCTTAGGAAAAATTCAAACCACACTTAATATACTGATTTTTCTCACCTGGTAGTAGAACTACAAGCATATGGTAACACACTAAATGCTGTGCAGAATAACAACAAAGCAAAGCAAAGCAAAACAAAAGATTTAAATAAAAAAAATGAAGGCCTACCTAAACCCTCTTCCTAAAAATTTGCTTCTGTAAAATGTAAAGAGAACTGAATCCACCAGAAGCATCAAAATCACATATTTATTAATCTTTCGATATCTTACTTAAAATTCAGAAATGTTTATGTTTTGGTAGGGCTGTGTGATTGCTTACCACTTCAAAAGCATCACTGCTTTTATCACAAATTGAAGAGGAGCTAAGATTGAAAAACCAGGAACAAGAATATCTACACGCTGGGAATAAAGTACAAACTAAGAGGAGCAAGGCCAGGGAGAGAGATTATTCTTCCTCTAAGAAGAATAAAGGAGTAACAATCAGAACACATCTGGCATTTGGTTCAAACTGACCTAGAATCAGAGGAATCTTCAAGGTATTCTGTATACAAAACAGAGAGAGAGAGAGAGAGTGTGTGTGTTTTAAAAGTGAAATTTCCAGAAGTTGGGGAAAGGAGTTAACCTAAGAAAAGATTTCGGTGGCAGGCACAGAAATAACTACCCCTTTTATGGTGCTCCATGAGTGAGTTCTAAGGCAGGCTAAATAGATCTTTCTATCAAAACCCTCCCACTAACCCACTAACGCAGGGTTCTTGAAGGTGTCAGTAGGATATGGTTGACTGGACCATTCAGAGAGCTTTGTTAATTATTGACTGATTAGGGATTTACCTTATCTTTCCATCAGGACCTGGCTCAAGACTCAACTGTGAGCAATTTAGAGCCAGGGTGAACCTACCCACATGCCTTTTTCTTCTTCTCCTTTGGGTCACTTTAGCTTGTGCTTCCCCATAATTCACGTTCAGGTCGGCAATGGCAGGTCCTTACAGTGCTTGGGAGTCCTCAAAAGGACTGGCAGAGAGAGGGGTCAGGTTCATAGTGAGGCGTGTCCAGAGACAGAGGCCTGGGGAAGTGCTGCCCTTTGCAGGACTTTGCTTATTGGTCCAGGTTTTCTCATGAAATCCCTGGGGGGGTGGGGGGGGGCGGGGGGCAGGAGGGAGCAATGACTTTTTGTCTCTAAAAGTGCTGGTGATGCCCAAGTGTAAGAATCAGCCCCCGACCCTGCAAGGCGGCCTCTGCTGAAGGCCTCTTGGCAAAGCCAGGGAATCAGCCGCAGGCAGCCCAGGCCCAGCTGCCCCAGATAAGAGGTGGCCCGTGTTAATGTACAGGCTTCCTCTGCACCTCAGCAGGGCCTTCCTTTTCTAAACAGTCTCCCTTTAATGTTGGCGAATGTTGTTTTTCCATTGACTCAACATCTCGCCTCTGGTGGTAGCCAGTGGGGAAAGTTGGAGCGGGGGAGGGAGGAGGACGGTGGGACAGAGTGATGCCAAAACCAAACAGCAAGGGACGGTCAGCCACGTTTCCAAACAAGCCAGACACCTGCTTTGGAAAGACGGGGACCGAACCTAAAAGTCTCGCTTCCCTTTCATTTAGATCGGCCTTTTGTCCCCTGAAAGTCTGTGATCATCACGGCCCTGCACCCCTTCCTCACAACCCTGCCCCCCTTCGCCAGGAACTAACTCCACGTGAAAACCACCAACACGAGGGACTCATGACTTTTCTCCATGAATGTAACTGTCTTATCTGAAGGGAAGAAAGAATAAGCGGGTTATCAGAGTGCTTTAAAGAGGGAAAGGAAATTCTAGGAAAGAGATGAAAGAGAAAGCAGAGGAAAGCAAGAGAGAGGGAAATTACAGAGGAAAACAGAAGAAAGGAGCGTGAGAAAAAGAAACAGGCATGGCAAAAAGAGAATAAGATGGTAAAACAAAAAAAAAAAATGGAAAGGAGAATAAGGGAATGGAGAAAGAGTGCAGAAAAATGAAACCTGAAATGAGTTTTCCGGCAGGACCTTGGTTTTTCAAGCCACAGGACAGACCCCGGGTTAGGGACAGAGAGCGAGCGGTCCCCTCCCCGGGCTTCGCTGGGCAACGCAGGGTCAAAGGGCATCTTCAAAACCAAATCTTGATTAGAGCCAGCTAAATGTTTTGACTTGAAGGAGACATGAAGGATTAAAAAGCAAGAGAGCAGCATGGGTAAGAAAGAAACAGGAAAAGAAAGAAAACTAAAAAAAAAAAAAAAACCTCATGGGCAACACAATGGGAATGATAGAAAACACTTCTGAATCAGCTAGTCATCTACTAACAAGCTGCAAAGATTTCCAATGACAAGTTGTCACATTAGTTTAGTGAAACTGAAGCAGTACTTATCCCCTTTCCTGTGCTTAATCTCTCCCTGCGTGCCACAAAAACATGCTACCACGTTTAATAGGATTAGTTTCCTTCACTTTCTCCCCCCCCCTTTTATTTTTTACAATTCTATTTTCAGCAATACAGGGATCCTTGAATTCATCGACTTCCTGCAGTGCACAGAAAAACCTGGCATGCGTGGTTTTTACCCTTTAAAGACTTTATTTGAATCTGAAAAAAATGTAATTTGACTATTTTGTACTCCCCCCCCCCACTCCCCCTCAATGAATTACATTGTCCTCCTGGAAATCTTCACAGCTTGGAGGGTGGGGGAGGGGTGTTGATGGTAAAAGGGTCAACAGAGAGCCAGGGCTAGGAAAAAGCTGACCAAGCCCACTGTCTGCAGAGGTTACTACCCTAGGGGCAATTGTTCTGGCTCCAACCGCAGGCAAACCAGGGTTCCAATTCCAGCTGCTCCCTGCTGGCTTTGTGGCCTTGAGCAAGTGGCCATCTCCATTTACTCATCCATAAAATGGGGATAATTCTTATCAGGGTTGTTGGGAGAACTACACTTAACCTCCTTTATTTCCTAGCTTCTAAAATGCACTTTTTTCCTCATATTTTGTCACTTCCTGAAATCAGAACGTCTTACAATGCACTATTCATTTATGGTCATTGTGTCTTACGATCCGTGGAGCTATGGAATGTAGACAATGGAAGTGCCAGGTATAAAGCATCTGACACAGATCTTACAGAGGAAATGCTCAGTAAATGCTAGAATTATCTACCATCGCTTATGAAGGGGCCAAAGTTTTGCCATCCTGAAGTTGTTTTTTGGGATATTGATTTTAAAGCTGGTTATTAAGAAACAAAAGACTCGGAAAGAAAGTTTGACCCTCTTACCTTTCTTGCTCAAGACATTCAGACAGAGAAACTTCCTTCAGGAAGGAAACTTTAGGATATTCACCTTCACCTGAATAGCCTAATTTCAATTAAGTATAATACATAAGAAGGCTTCAGCCCTGTTAGCTAGATACTCCCAGCATCCCATTGTCTCTGAGTTGCCCAGCAAGAATTTGCCAGTCGAGTACGTTCAGCTCTTCCTCAACTACCTGTAGATTGCTCTTTCTCACTTCTGAAATCTTTTCTCCTTTGTTCAGAATGTCATGTATACTCAATATTGTCTCGCTGTCTTTGGAATTTTCATTCTCCATGCCCGGGTTTTAAAATTTTGATTTTCTCCTGTTAATCTGTCTCTGTTAATTTAATGATTAACTCAAATAGAAAAACTAGAAGGTGAGAGGAAAAGTATTATTTTTTTCAGCCCCCACTTATCACTATGCCTGTTTGCCTCCTTTCCTATTCTCACTAAAAGACCACTTAGAATATTGAGAAGAGGAATTGACACTTCTGCCCCCATCCAGATTCTTCTAGACTAGTGCTCTTAACTGAAGTTTCAGAAAACTGTCTATATGAAGCCCAGGTATAATCATGTCCACCCGGCTGGCTAAGAGCCAAAACCATCCAGTCCACTTTGCTCTCTCAACAGGATCACCAACTGCCATGTTTAGCAGCGTCTTGCAAACAATAACTATCGGTTGAATTATTCCATCTTCTTTGAGACCACTTTTGGGTCATACACCCTACCTTAGGCACCACCACCGGGAGATGCGTTGAGGAGATGAAGGAGTGAACTTGCCTTATCCTGAGGGAAAAGAATGGGGCCCAGAAAGACCGCGGGACTGAGGGAGCAATGCAGGGCCTAGGATGGGAACAGACGGGACGAGGAGCTGGGAGGAGGAAGCCTGCCACCTGTGAGGAGCCTGAGGAGGCGGGGCAGGGACAAGCCCTGGAGGTGGGGAGGGGGAAGGATACCACCAGCTCAGTGAAGGCACAGTGAAGCC
>NW_006432945.1:4659582-4662425 GCF_000325575.1 Pteropus alecto
CACACACACACACACACGCCATCCCGAGAGACTCCAGGTATCCTGCAGGGCTGCAGCTGCAAGGTAGGGTCCCAGGCCTTCCCACCAACCCAGGATTAGTAAATGTGCCAGTCTTCAAAGTTTCCTCAAAGGAGGAGGTGGGGGCAGGGGGAAGGGGGAGGACCACGCCCTTCATCTAAGCCTGAGCGAAGGCCAAATTTAGCCTTCCTCCTGCAGGCCTCCCTCTGTACCCCTCAAACCACATGCCACACCCTGCCGGCCCACCAGGGTAACTGGTGCTCCGCGCCCACCTCCACTTGCCTGCACCCCCCTACCACACTCCCAGGTACATGCTCCTCACAATGAACTCCCAGGCCCACAGTCTCCCCCTAACTCTACTCCCTTGTCCTCCCCAGCTACCTGCTGCTACTCCCACCTCCCCACTCACCTTCTGCAGGACACCCACTCTTCCCACCTCCACCCCTTCACCTATGCTCTCACCACCCCCACACACACACACTTCCTTCTCACCCTGTCTCCGGTTCCAGCCCCCCACATCTACTAGCTCCTCTTACCCCTCCAAGGTACTCTGTACCCCACCTGCACTCTCACCTCTCAGCCTCTGCCCTGCCCCCTTCCCCACAAGTGCAGGCCCTAAGCACTTCTTTCACCTCGAGGGTGCTTGGGAGTAAGAAACCAGAAGTCATCACCTGTCTCCCTACCATTTGACTCTTCACAAGTGTTTCTCTGTAGTTGTCTTGAGGTCCTTTGTTTTGTCCCCTAGAGTCACAGACACCACCCCGCCCCCTCAGCCCTACAAAGAGTAGCCAGAGAACAGGAGTCTTCCACACCTGCCCAAAGATCCCCACAAACCCTCCAGGACAGGCATCTGAGGGAAACGGTTGGGATTTCCCTCATTCAGGGAGCAAAGTGCCTGCTCTGAACCCCTGGGTTCATTCGCTCACTCGGGCCTGGGCCCATGGGTGCCCCAAGCTGGCAGTCTTGCCTTATCCCTCCCACCGATACGATGTGCTTACTTACTTGACGCCTCTGAAGGCACCAACAAAGCACCTTCCTTGGGTTGTTAGTTAGCCACTCACAGCACTCACAGCCACCTTTATTCTAAAATTGTCAGCCTTCCTGATCTGTTCTCTGCTGGTTCGGCCCATTCCATTTCTCTGGCTTTCTTCCCTCACACCACTTTGGGGTCACAGCCAGGAATGGCACCTTCCCGCCTATCTTTGCCTTCTCACAGCTGTCTTTGGCTGAGCTTGGGATATGCTTGTAGTCACTGGTTTGAACATACTTTTATGAAGTGTTGCATTTTATGGAGATTTGGGGGAGTTGTTCACTCAGACATATAAAAACATAATGATAAATGGTAAACATTGAAGTTTTACCTATGAACTCTGACTTTGTTTTCTTTCTTGCTTTCCCCTCTTGCATAGAATGCTCAGTCCTGTGTTTCATTGGTCTGAGGGGTGACTTCTGTAGGAAAGGTCTGCCATCTATAAAGCAGGAAGGGGAAAGGACAAAAAAAGAAAAAAGAAAGAAGAAAGAAAAGAGGGAAAAAAAGGAAAGAAAAAAAGCAGAATTTAGATTGGCAAATGCCTCCTGTCTGCCACTGGGCCTGATGGGCAGTTCTCCATCCAAGAGCACAGGGCCTACCTTCCAAACATGCACCCATTCTAACTTATTTTGGGGGGCCTGAAAAGTGAGGGAGATGAGCATATAAAGTACCCAAAGTAGCGACGATGCATGCGCTACAATGTCCATGCATGTACATATGGAACGACGATCCAGTTAGCTTCGCCCAAATATTGAAAGGTTGGTCTGTATAGAAGGAATACAGATCAGCTCAGGTAGGTAGAACACACACGTGCAGACAAAATAGGTTCCATTTATTGAGCACCAATCACGTGCTGAACAATTTTACTTAGTAAAAGTTAACAACTCTATGAGTTGGATATTATTCCCACTTAACAGATAAAAAGAACTGAGGCTCAGATAGACTAAGTAACACATCCAAGGTCACCGAGTCAGTAACTGGCTGAGCAGTAAATGGAAAAACAGTATGACCTCCGGATCCCCAGTCCTTCAGCTGATTGCCTAGCTGGGGGTGGGCCCAGAAATCTTTATTTCTTAAAAGCTCCTTGGTGATTCTTGAGGATTAGCCAGGTCTTGGGAACGCTGCTCCACATCAATCCATCCCTCTCTCCCTGTCACGGGTCTGCCTCTGAGCAGTCTCCTCCACGTTGGATAAAACATTTAAAACATATTTAAATAGCAATTTCGAAAAACTATGCAACATATGGATTTTTCTTTTGATCTCAAAATGATGACAAACAGACACTTAAATACTTCATAAAAGAAATATTACCAGAAAAATTATAGAAATCTGGCTTTCAACTTTGTCTTGCTCTAATTTAAACAAAATGCAACTTTCAGAGTCCCTCTCTCTCCAAATAAACCCCAAATTCGGAGCTTCCTTCTCTTTTCCCTCTGTGCTCAGCCTACACCTACTTATTTGTAACTCGCTGGTCATCCTGAATAAAAACCTTGAAAGATGGACAGTCAGAATAACTTAAGTCCTATCCCTCAAACCCCTGAAAATAGAGCATCTCCTCCGAATTCACGCCCTTGAACTGAAAGACCAAAGAAAGGGCATAACGGCCAAATATCCTTAGGCTAATTGACAAAAGAAAGGGGGTGGGCAGAGGGGAAATGTTCATCCCTTAAAACGTCATCTCCGAAGAGCCCCCTCTCTGAGGCTGAGAGCGTCAACCCGCTGCGGGCGCCGCGGCCTCCGCAGCAACAGGCGGGCGACCGAGGGGAGGCCGCGGGGCAGCGCGGGCCCGGCGGCC
>NW_006432945.1:4662636-4667307 GCF_000325575.1 Pteropus alecto
CCGCGACACCTAGCGCGGGGCGGCGGCGAGGAAGGAAGGTCTGGGAGGAAGGAGACTCGGAGGAAGCCGCGGACAAGGCGACTCCTCTCCGCCGAGGCCCGGGAGAGGAGACTCCCAGCCTTCTCCCCACCACCCCCCCACCACCCCGAAACTTTTCCAACACACGCAGGCGTATTCCTCACGGGTTTTGGCGGCCCCGAGTCGCCATCAGAGAGGAGGCTCCGCCAACAAACACGTCCCCCCGGCACACGTGCGGAGGTACACGGCACACCGGGAGGGACCCGGCCTCGGGAGAGGCGGCCGAGGGCGTGGAGGCAGCGGGCGGCCCAGCGGCCGAAAGGGACTCCCCGCGCGCGAGAACCAGTGCTTAAAACCTGCAAAAGCTCGGGAGTGCAGCGTTGCCCCGGGCTTTGCGTAACTTTGCCCACTGCGCCCCCGCGTGCAAAGGCGTCCCCGCGCACTCGCACCCTCACTCACCCCACTCCCCCTCGGCGGCTGCCTGGGCTTGCCTCTGTATTTCAGTGACAGCGAAAGATAGGGCAATTTGAGCCAAAGCGGGAGGGGTGTAAATTGCGTAAATTCCACCACCTGCCCCCCACTCCAGCTACCGAGGGAGAACACCCCGTTCTCCCCGAAAGCGTCCCCTCCGCTCCCCTCTGCCCTTCGGTCTCCAGCTTCTTCACTACGGTGGACTGAGGAAGATAAAGCACAACCAGATCGATGTGCGGGGTTTTCTTTTTTTTTTTTTTCCTCCTTGAGATCACGACCTCTCCAAATCTTATCCCTCAAAGAGCCGGGTGGGGTTGGAGAAAGGCAGGTTATTTCGGGGGGCAACAGCACCCCTCGCAAGGCACGCGCAAGGCCTGGCGGGCGCCTCGCCGGGCTCCGCGCGGCTGGGCAGAGTGGCTGGATTATGTAAGTAACAGCCCTCCATGTGCTCACCACCATCTGTTAATATCTTGATATTGGAAAGTTCGGTGCCTGAGGCGAAGCCAGGGCTGGCGGCGCGAAGCTGCCAGCCTCTTCTACTCCAGGACAGGGAACACACCTCCTTTTGATTGTTTTCGCTCACTTCCGTACCATCGGGTAGTCGTGTGCCCCTTCAGTTTCTGACAACCAACCCCCGCTCCCCGCAGGCGTATGTTTGCGGGGAGAAGAGTGATCTTCGAGGTCACTTTATTGTAATGAATCCTTTTGATGAACTGATATATTTCTGACAGTTCTGGGCTCCTTTAGGCATTGTGGTTCACCCTTATTGGGGTGAGAGGTTTATTACATTTAAAAATTACTTCTTATGCCAGCACCCTGACCCCAAATTCTTGTCAGGGTTATATTTCAACTTCTTTCGAGTGATTCGCTTCTGTTTACTTTCAAAGCTGTTGGTTAAACAAACATCACTCGGGAGGCTTCTAAGCAGTGGGGTTCCCAGGAGAGAAATGCCGCAGCTGCTATTGCCACTGATCTTGTGGCATTTCACTTCTTCCCCATTCAGATATTCAGAACAAATCCAGTTTGGGCTTGGCGTCACACTGGGCACAGGGGGAGAGAGAGAGAGAGAGAGAGAGAGAGGGAGGCCATTTCATTTAGAGCACTTTGCTTTGTTTTGTTAATAATGAGAGAGAGAGAGAGAGAATGAGAATGAGAATATGGAGGTCGGTCTGCCTCTAGACAGCCTGAAGCAGGCCGGCCTGCACCCTGCGTTTGGTTTTTCTTTCTTTCTCGTCCCCTCTTTACTTCGGGGTGGTGGTGGTGGTGGTGGTTGGTGTTGTCTGCGTGTCCAGGTAGCTAGGATCTCTTGCATCCTTCTGAAATCCACGCCCACCTTTGCCTCTCAATTGGATCTGGTTGAAATTCCCAGAATTGGTTTGTTTAGGACCTGATGACGATGGTTTGCAAGATTTTAAATTACTTAGAATGCAGTCTAACAGCTTTAAGAACGACCGGGAGTGGGGGTGGGGTGATACACGGAGGAAATATCAAGGCGAAGTGCGTTTAATCCAGAAACAGATGCACAAGTGATTACTGCAAGTTTGACTAAGAATACACAGATCACCTTTCCAGATAAATAAGCAAACACAGCCTGCACCGATGGGGTTTGTTGGACGACGGGTCAGAACTTGAGTTAACTTTTACGTTTTGGGGTTGTGTTGGCAGTGGGTTGGAGGAAGGGATTGACCCGTAGGCTTGGCCACTGGTTTCAGAGATGGAGCCAATATCTAGGCGACTTGTCGTCTCCGGGCTGACTGATCGCTTCTTCCCTATCAGAAAACAAACCGGGAGTTGCCCGAGATAGGGGACTCGGGCCTCACGCCTTGCTCCAAAGCGGCGTGAGACCCGGGAGAGCGCTGCAGCTCTGGCCGGAGAGGTTGCCAAGATCCTGGCCTGTACGTCGCCCCGACAGTCGGAGACAGAACAGGGCCGGGTGTACGCAGCTCTCGGAGCTGGGCTGCGGACCGAGCTCGCTCGCCCAGCGCCGCGCGCGCTCCTATTTCAACCAGCAGCTCCTGCGCCCTAAAGCGGGCTGCGTACTGCAGCCGCCGAGCGTGGCGAGCCGCGAGCCTCCGCGGCCGGGGCTGGAGGGGGGGGTGCGCTTCCGTGTTTGCCAAGCGGGTTACCCCGACTTCGACTCGGGCCTGCCTTCCCCAGGGAGTGATAAAGCACTTAACTGGGGCTCGCAGGGAACTTTTCCCGCTGTCAGTTCCCGAGCGTAATGTGTGCAAAAGGTGCATCAGAGCGCTAGGCGCAATTGACATAAACTTGTGGGCTACAGTTCAAGCCATTCCTTCCAGTCTGAATCTTTTCTCTCTCCGCTTCCTTTCTTCCCCCTTCTCGCTCCCCCTTCCTGCCCTCCTCCCTTTTAAATGTCAAACTGAGCAGATGGTTTTAAGGTGTGGAGGGCATATATCCTTTACTCCTACCAGTTTATGTGTGGGCTGGCTCTAACCTAGGTACAAACTGGGATACTTCAAGAAAATAATAGGACAAAAAAAAAAAAAAAGAAAGGAAGGAAGTAGCCTTGATCCATTCACAGAACCCAAATTTCCCTCTTCAATACACCCGCTTACCTCGAAAGGACCCAACCAATAGAAACATTATTCCATCCTGCATCTAATGGGCATGTTGATAGATTATGTTCCCAGCCTAAACTGTCACATCTCGATTAGAACACTTGATACAATAACCGATCCCTGGAAGTGTGAGTGGTTTGTTTGCGGGAGTCTGTTCTTTCAGTAATGGGGTGGAGGGAGTGTCTGCAGGCAGCTGAAGGGAAGGAATGAAGACTCAGAATGAAGGCTCCGGATGCTCAAGCAAGTCTCTTTTCTTATCCCGGACACCTAACCTGGCCCGCCTGACATTTTTTTCTCTTCTTTTCAATGTTTGGATCCCATGACAAAAGTTTCCTGCAGGATATAGACTTGGCCATATTATCATCGCTATTCTTATTCAAAAAGACGACTTCTTCACAGTTTGATGAATTTGAGGATGAAATGGTAAATGCCCTAGGAAAGGAGTGTGTGTGTGTGTGTGTGTGTGTGTGTGCGTGTGTGTTGCAGAAGCTGGTGGCAGTATTCTGCCCCTGTAACACACATCAACACTTGTCACAGCGCAACATGATTCAACCTTTGATCGGATTAAATTCGAGGAACACACGAAAAATACTTGTCCCCATACTACCTAATAACATGAGTGTCTGATGGACTAGGTATGAATGTATCTGCTTCGCAGCCCTTGCAAGTCCTAGCTTTTACAGAACCTTTAAGTCATAATCGCGGTGGCTTCATTAAAAGCCGTTTACTGTGCCGGGAGAAAGAGATCTTCTGGCTGCGGCTGGAAGCTCCGTCCTCTGCATTTTTTTTTTTTTGTAACTTGCAAACCCCAAGGAGCTCTTTAAGAGCCACATTATCTATAGGAATCTTGCCGGTTATTTTTCATCAAAGAAAAGTCAAAACAAAGTGAATTTTCTATGATTTCACGTTGAACCCCGAAATTTAAGCGTTTGCAATTCCTTACCTAATAAATGTTAAAGTTTGTCACCCAGGCGTCAAAACTGTGTAACTCCTGTTTGAAACCTCTTTCTTTGGTTATTCTGGGGTGAGTGAGTGAGAGGTAATCGCGACGTAATGTTTGTTAACATTTTCTTTAAGGCTGCTGTACCTACTATCCAAATAACGTTGTCAGAGGTAACCACGGGCAAGGATTCTTCTTAATAATTTTGACGGGCCGTTGACTGGGACTCAGCCAATGCTGATCTTCTAATACCAGATTCAGCGGAGCGGGTGTGAAACTTCTGGCACCTATTGTTTTAATCCCAAACCTACCTGTATTTTATTGTCCACCTCCCCTTTCAAAAGCAATGGGTGACATGTATCCTTGATACTACCTATGATCATTTCAAAAGTGGAATGATCTGAGGATCCCCACTCCGTCCTGCTATACCACCCCACCCCTAAAAACTCCACTTTTTCTCCAGAATACTTTTCCGCGCCTTCCTTCACCCAAGTCCGAGAAGCGCTCGCTCTCTTGGTCACGGGGCGAACTCGATCAGCTGTGTCTGGGAAATGAAGGGGGGTAAGAAAAAAAAAAAAAAGAGGAGCTGCGTCCGGGAAGAGCGAGTGTGAGCGGAGCGCCGCCCGCGCAGTCGCCCGCGTCGCCGTGTCCGCAGACGGCTCG
>NW_006432945.1:4667456-4688303 GCF_000325575.1 Pteropus alecto
ACCCCTTTCATCTATTTTTTTTTTCCTCCCAAGTTCTCTTGCCTCGCAATCCCCCCTTGAATCCGAAGGCGCCTCGCGATTGGGTGCTGGGGCCGGGTACGTCAGTCAGACTGTGACGTGCAGTCTTCCTGTTTCCTTCAGCTGTGTCTTAAAGTAAATCTTGTTGTGGAGCGCAGCCCTCAGCTGAGGGAGCGCTCTGAAATCATACACCATTGCAGCAGGGACAGCGGAGCGGCGCAAAGGAGCCTCTCCGGGTCCGCCTGCTCGCGCTCGGCTCCCTGCTCCCAGCTCCTCCTCGGCTCTCTTCCGCTCCCTTCTTTCTCCTCCTCTCCTCTCCTTTTTCTTCTCTTCTCTCCCCTTCTCTCCTGCTCTCCTCCTCGCGTCTCCTCTGCTCTCCTCTCTCTCCTCTCTCTCCTCTCCTCTCCCCTCCCCGCCCTCGTCTCTCTCTCCCCTCTCTCCCTCTCGCCCGGATCGGCTCGCTCGCTGTCGCACAGACTCACCGTCCCTTGTCCAATTATCAGTCATCACCCGCAAGATACCACCGGGTGTGAGCGCGCGCGTGTTTTCCTCTCTCTGCCGGCAGGAGAAAAAAAAAAAAAGGCTCGGTCCCCCCTGCTCTCCGCACCGCGTAAGTATCTTCTGTCCCTCCGCCAGTCCCCTCCCCTTTTCCAGAATCACTTGTACTGGCTCGTTCTTGAATGAGAAGAAAAGGGACTCCCAGGACTTATACCCGTGTAAACATTATTTTTTTTTTTCCAGGAGAAAATGGTGTTCTTTACATGAATCATAATAAAATAGCCTCTAAACAGTTTCCGAGCAGGAGCCTCAGTGGGACTCAGCGCTCCGCTCCTCCCAGTTCCTAAGAGTAAGTGATCCGCTTGGCTTTTATTTCTTTCTCTTTCCTGCTGGTGGCTGGGGGTGGTGTTGGCGATGGGGGGGGAGGCTGATATCGCTGGACTTGTCGCTGATCTTGTCACCTTTTGTGTACTGGGTCTGGGGTGTGCGGGGGCGTTCGCTTCCCTTCCTCCTTTCTCTCGCCCTCTCTTCTCAGGAGAGAGGACCGCGAGGGGGACAGGGGCGCTTTTTGTTTGTCTGGATCCCCGCTTTCCGCCAAGCCTCATCCTTATCTCCCCGAGTTAAAACTCCTGGGCTGGTCCCCACGTCCTTTCTCTTTGTCTAGTTTATTATAGCTCCCTTTCTTCCAGGCTCTTCCAATTTGCTTGTCATTTGCATACCTTTCACTTCTTTTAACCCCAGCAGTGGGCCGGGGAGGAGGGAGGAGGGGAGAGGGAAAGGAGAGGGGGATGCGCTCTGTTACTTTGCTTTCTAAACGCTGTCGAAGCCGAAATGTTGAAATCGGGGCTGGAGCGGTGGAGAGATGGTCCCGGGAAACGAGCGCGGCGCCCCTTTGCTGAGCTCCAAGGGGTAGGTCAAGTTGAGTCCGGTGAGGCGGCACCGGCAGCCTCAGGGGGTCGAGTGGCGAAGGGATCGGGGCCCGAGCGCCACGGGAGGACGGGAAGATCGCGGTCCGGTGGGGGTAGGGGCAGCCTATCCGCGAGGCCAAGTCTCTCGCAGTCGTCGCTGGCAGTCTATATGGTGTCCGGCTGCTTCGGTCTTGTCTGGTCAGGGTGGTACCTACAGTTTTGCCCGGGTTCGGAGGACTGGGAGGGAGGAAAGGAGAGGTGAGAAGAATTGTTACTAGGAAGAATAGTGAGGAGGGCGGCAAGAGCTGCCGTCTTCCCTGAACGGATAAAAAGGGGGCTGCTGGGGGGTGGAGGGGGGGGTGGAAGGTTTGGAGGGGAGACATCACCCCGAGTCCTATTTAGCAAGTTGTTGGTTCTTCTGGAGCGCCAGCCGATTATTCATCCTGCTCAAACTGAACGTTGCTGGAGAGTGCGGATTAGGGATGGGGGGGAGAAGGGAGGTAAAGGGGGAGTCGCTTTGGAGAGAGTCGAAGGTCTCCCGCCCCTTCTCAGCTTCTTTGGAAGTTCAGCGTCCTCCAGGCCCGCAGAGCAAAAACTAAGAGGAGGGGTTGGGCCCAAGGAGACAGGTTGGAGTGTGAACCTGCTCCTGCTCTTGGCAATCCAGAACCCTACTCCGCCTGGGGGAAGGCTGGGAGCTCACCTGCTTGTTTTAATCTTTCCAAGAAGGTCTGTGTTGTCTCCTTGAGCTTATAAAAACAGAGCAAGCACAGGATGGCCTTCTCTCAAAGTCAAGGCTAGAAGTCTCTTCTCTCTCTCTCTCTCTCTCCACTCCCCCCCCCCACCTATACCCTCTCTTACAAAATAATAATAATAATAATAATTCCTTGCCTAAACTAGGTAGGCGGAGGTCTATTTTAGCAGAGTGCGCATGAGCAGGGCCTGACAGGTGTGTTGTGTCAAGAAAGACAGGTGCAAGTTTCCTCTGTGTCTGTGTGTGTCTGTACAGTTCCAGACCACAATGTATGCCCCAGGGTTGCAGAGGTTTATGAATTTATGGTTGCCCTGGTTAATAGGATTGTCTGGGCTAATGGGAATGGGCTGTTGTTATGTTTTGAGCCCTGCCATGTGAGTTCTTTGGTTGGGGGTGGGGGGCAAGTTGGTATGTGTTTATTTTTCTTAAAGATGTTGGCAGGCTGCTGCTGAGGCTGTCTCAGGCACTTGTCTGCCAGGCGGCTGAAAGTACCCCCACTTCAGGCAGCAGGTGGAGGGAGATTGACTTTCTCTTTGCTTCCGTCCAGTTTATGTCTATCTCCAAGGTCTGTGCTGGGGGAGGCGGGGTGAGAGCTGTCGTGTGTGTGTGTGTGTGTGTGTGTGTGTGTGTGTGTGTGTGCGCGCGTTCTGGACAGCCGTGGGTGGTGTGTATAACTGCCAAGAATACCAAAGTCAGTTTGAAAGTGTTACTGTTGTTAAAGCTTATCTTTTTTAGCGTGCTTTCTCTCTGCCCAGAAAGAATAGGTATGTGCATAAACTCTTTCAAGTCATATGTTAAATATTCTCATAAAGTAGAATGAGCCTGTCATTGTACCAGACATGTGCCAGATGTCCTAGTTATTACTTTGATGGAGAAGGAAAATCTCAAGTACGTGAGAGGTAACTGTGCTTTTCTATTTGATGCAAGATGTGGGCAGTCAGTTCTATGAAGAGTTTCTTGCAAAAACTTCTTTGTATTTTCAAAATGAAATTGGTTGTATGAGGTGAGGAAGAAAAAGGAGAGTTTTTAGGTTAACTTGTCTGTACACACAATGTGGATAATTTTATATAATGGTAAAATAGACCAAGGTAAGGGCTATGGCTTGCTGTGTGAGGGAAGATGTTGAGAATTAATGTAAGCACTATACCTGCATTCTTAAAACTGACCTTTAAATTTTTTTTTACACAAGTTACTTCTTGAGTTGCATAGAATTAGGTTAGATGGAGAATAGTTTTTGTCGGTTGGTTTTGTTGCTTGGATGGTGATCATTGTTTCATGAAAATGAGATAGTATGTGTCATTTATTCTTTAGATTTCAACATCAAAGTTCCCTCTAATACTTTTCTTGGATGCTTTCGAAGTGCTTTCATAATTAAAATGTCATCTACAGATATGTTCTTTTGCTTTATTTTTAATAGGGAGTTATCTGTGCTTGGCACTTACTGATATTTTTATGTGTCCATTATGCAGAATTCTACTTAGGTTAATCACCACCTTGTGGGAAAAAAAGTCATGCATACATAACATGCACCTTTGTTCTCACTTTATTCATTTCCTAACATCTTTCCTCTACAAGTAGCACTTGCAACCTTAAAACCTAAGCCAGCTGTCAGGCCAGCTCCTTATTTGTTCAAAGTACAAATAGACCTTTTCCCTCCAATTTCTCATATCATTTCAGACATTGTCTTGCATTTGCAACTGCTAAGATAAGGAATTATTTAGGTTCAGGATTAACAAAAGAAATTATAAAATGTTACTGATTTTATAATATGAAGATGGATTGCCCATGATATGTCGTTACAGGATTCTAATTAAGTACCTTTATAAATTAGAAAGGACATATACAGAAGGAATTTCTTACATCTTATTTACTAGTGTATTCTAAAGCTTCAAAGACATTTAGAGTATTTCAGATTTCCACAAAGAGAAAAATGTGTGTTTTTTTTCTTGAGATTATTTCTCACTCTGATTTACCAATTTGGTGAATTAATACTCTTTAAATACGTAGAAATGAATATTTTAGGCACATCTTGGGAAATGTTATATGTTCGTTTTGATGGTGAAAATGTATGGAATTTTTGTTAGGATAGAGGAATTTTAAATAAAATGATTATGATTTGAGAACTCTCATAATAAGAAAATTTTAAATCTGCTATAAGATTTTGACAATACAATCTTAGTTAATTGAAGTATTAACTTATGTCAGGTGAGTTCTTCAAAATAAACATCAAAGGCTTTCTTAACCTGATAGTAGAAACATCTCCGAAGGAAAAGTTGCTAATTAGCAAAAATGAACTCTGAATACAGTGAGGGGGACAGCTTAGTGATTTGGAAGGGGGTGGGGAGTCACCTAAATCAAATTATCTGATTTTTCTCCCCTTGAATTACTGATTTACAGATTGATTTAAAATGCTGTCTGTCAGTAATATTCCATTTGAAATTTCATAACCATGTTGACCCAAGTACATGAGAGGCCCACTTAAAGGTTGATTTCTAAAAGAAGTAAAGTGTAAGCTTGAGAAATTCTTCAAATAATTTTATCAACAAAGACAGATATTTCAAATAATCCAAATAGGAAACCATACCAACCTTACACTCCTCCTGTCTCATAAAAGATTTGTCTGAACTATCTGGATAATGACCATGATGAAACACTTCTTTGTCCAGAATTTGGACTCCAGAGAGACGCATAAAAGTTGCACCCCCTCCCCAAAATAAGTTCTTTATTAAAGTAAAAGCACTTAACTAATTTCTACTTCACATTGGAGTATCTCTTCAAAATTCTTCACTGAAAATTCTTTTCTACTAACATGAAGTTATCAGCTTCCTTAGGATCATGTTAAATAGAATAGATAATTCCAAACTAAATGAAGAATCTTTCGGAGTAGTTAAAATCTGACTCGATTATATCTGGATGTTTGTCCTTATATTATCTTTTCCTGGGAAGAATCTGCTATGCTAAGATGTCAGTTGTCTAGGAATTATTAAAGCATTTATATAGTTAGATGCCAAATGATGCAACGAAATATTTCATACTAAAAAATATTCTCTATGGATTTTTACATTAATTAAAGAGGAGTTTACAGGAGTAGAGTATGTGTATCTGATCATTAATACATTTGGGTTCAGATTTAACATCAGTATTTCTCGGAATACTAGCTGCTATGATTGCTGAACAAGAGGTTTGCTATTGACTGGTTAAACTCAAAATGTTAAAATTAAAATTAAAATATAATGCTGGGAAAAACAGAAGGCAGCAGGAAAAGAGGAAGACCAAATATCAGATGGGTTGACTCCATAAAAGAAGCCAGAGGCAGGAGTCTACAGGAGCTGAGCAGGGCTGTTGAGGACAGGACACTGTGGACGTCACTCATTCATAGGGTGGCCAGGAGTCGGAGCTGATTCAACGGCAGGTACCACACACAGGAATCAATAACAACTGTAGTTGAAATATGCTGGCTTAATACATATGTTGAGAAATAAAGGAATTAAAAAAAAATCTTAATGGAGAGAGCAATATCAACGATAAAGTCATTTTATAGCATTCTCTAAATTCTGAACTAGGAAATCACGGCAATAGTTTGAAAATGTTTTCAAGTGATTTAATTTATATTATTGTCATTTAACAGTGTGTTTTCTCATGTGGTGAATATAGTTACATATATATCTTGTTTATGAAATGTGCTAGCAAAGTACTGTGTCTACCAGTTCTAGTTATTTAATCTTGCCCATAGCATTCATGGGTTATAAGCACTACTACCTTTATATCTAAGTTTAGGTCTAAGCTGTATGGAGAAATATATATTTATTCGTGCCTATTAACATAATGCCTTGTCTTGCTGGATGACATAATTTTTCCTATTTTCCTCCTTGGTTTCCCCCTCTTTATTGTGTCTCAGCTGGACATTTTACAACAAGATCTAAAAGTAATTAAATTCCCTTAGCCCCAAACAGAAACGAATCATTATTTAATCTAAAAACACTGACCGGTTGAGAGAGAATTGCAAAAACCAGATTAGTC
Organism: Pteropus alecto; assembly: GCF_000325575.1. Taxonomy (NCBI): domain Eukaryota; kingdom Metazoa; phylum Chordata; class Mammalia; order Chiroptera; family Pteropodidae; genus Pteropus; species Pteropus alecto. Next base: position 4,673,652 of record NW_006432945.1, read on the forward strand.
TGGTGAATTTGGAGGAAGTCGCAGGATATTTTGTTCTAAAGAGACCCAATAAGCTTGTTTAACACTTCGTCTCCGCTGAAGGGGAGAGCATCATTTCTTCCCACCTTAGGAAGAGCATAGCCCTCCTCTTGGCTCCAGCATGAGGCAGGGATGCAGCTGTTGATACCTAGGCTAGATGAGAGGAAATGCAGGTGATGAAGAGGTAAATGGCAGTTGGGAAAGGAAGGATGCCCGGGGATGACCTTGTGCTCGTCTCTTATTCCAGCATGTCCTTTCTGAGCCTCTGTTACAGAGGTGTGCTTCCCATACAGAGCAGGGATGGGGAGGAGGAAAATCCAGTTTGGGTGTTAAGGTGAACAGGGGGAGAAAAATACTGTGGAAAGTTTGTTCAATGTTTCAATTGGAGATCCATGTGCTGTTTAGGTAATATTAAAGAGAAAAAGATTTGCACACAGAAAGAAGTAGAGTTTTAAAATAATGGCAGTGAATTCTGTTTTTGGAAAGCTGATATACATGCAGAAAAGACCTCCTCCCCAAATGTACGAGTCTTTCTGAGCTTTGAAATAATTTATCTTTTTTCTTGTTTGTCTCAGTCTTTCCTTTTTCTCCTCTCACCTGACAGTTACACCTGATTTATCAGCTCTAATGGGTTAGTGAAAGATTTGTCATTGCATTTTTGTACTCTGAAACCAATTTTATTATGAACGTGTGAGGGGTCTCGATTATTCTGAATTCAATTTTGAACCCAGTATTGAAGTTATTAAGATCTGTTTCCATTCCAAATTCAGGACATTTTATCTTCAAGTATACAAAAAAAAAAATGTATAAAGAGGCATCATACTGCTTATGTCTCATGATACTCTTAAACAGGCTCTTTAAAAATGTTGTATCTTCCTGGACTGCATGATGAAATCTTTCTCGCTTAAAATAAATACACACTGCCATCTAAGCATTGAGCATTTTCTTGATTTTTACAGGTTTTTTCATGCTGAAATTATGCCTGTTTGCATGGATAGTCATCCTTTAAAACTAGCCACAGATGCAGTCCTAGGGAGCACGTAGATGTTTTTACAGGTGAACCGAAAGAGATGGGAGCTGTTCCAAGCACTGCACGCCGCCTTTGGCAATAGACCCCGTTATTGTGAAGATGTGCTCTGTTAAGCAAACGTGAAGTTTAATATTAGATAAACCCTGTTTGAAAAAAAATAGTCTCATATTCTTCATAAAATGTTCATTGTAAGCAAAAAGATGTGACATCTTATGTTTATGCCAAATTTGGGGTGAGCATCACTAGTTAATCAGTCACAAAACATGTCAAGTGCCTTTTATAAAATGCAAGGAAGGATGTTCTCTTTATATAGTGTATTCCCAAGAAACAATGGAAGTTCATAGGCAGAGAGGGTGTTTCTCTTTCTCACATATATTGGAGTGATGTTATTTTCTTTCTTCTTTACATATCTTTGTTCAGTCTTTTTTTTCCTGGGTTTGTTTTTTTTTTTTTCTTAAGTTTGGCATAAGAAATACAATTCACAAATGGTGTACATTAAAGAGTTTCTTTAGGCATGTGAGGTGTCATTTTGGCCAATTATAACAGAAGAAAACTAGTCCTAAAGATGTATTTAACCTTGCCTAGCTAAATTTATTGATTTCTAAAATGTGACAATGTCCTTTTGCAGTGAGTTCAACTTTGTAATAATTTAAGTCATCAAAAGGACATCATAAAAATTTATATTCTCATACTTCCATTAAAATATAGCAACAGATACCATCTTTAAATGCGATTTTGCCAACAAAAATGCACGGCTATGCTAAATAAGCAGACTTGCAATAAGAGTATTTGTGCATTTATTTCAATGTTAAATGGACCATTTATGTTCAAAAGATGCTGATGGGGGTGTTTGTTTCACATATGATGAAAATATTTTAAAATTCAGTAACAGAGTGTGTGTTAAATAGTTGCATTTGTTTTAGTGTCTTTTTCCTTTTATAGCATTAAAATCACAATAATTTCAATGCAGAAATGGAATTTTTCATACAGATTTCACGCAGCCTCAAAATTTAACCTTATTTCTTAAGTATAGCCCACTTTCATCTTCTTTTGTAATGTGAATCTCAATGCCCAAAATTTAATCAATTGGTTGTCAGAGGCTGTGTACTTATAATCTACTGTTTCTTCTGAAGATAAACAGTATCATTTTAGGCATTTGTGAAAGAGAATCATATTACTGGTGCTTAAGCAGTTTTTGCTTTTTTTTTTTTTTTTAATCTTAATCCATCTTAAACCAGTGGAGCAGAAATATTTAAAAATGTTTCATTTCAAGCAGAGTGCATAATAAATTGCAATAATTGTAATGTGCCATAAATCCCAGAGCCTATGCATTTTGCATTTGATTCAGGATTGAGGTCAGGAAATTTGGAGAAATTTAAAGAAAATGATTCATCAGCCCTTTTGTTCTGTTGGCCAGGGTCCCGGGATTCTTGAGCTGTGCCCAGCTGACGAGCTTTTGAAGATGGCACAATAACTGTCCAGTGATGCCTGACCATGACAGCACAGCCCTCTTAAGCCGGCAAACCAAGAGGAGAAGAGTTGACATTGGAGTGAAAAGGACGGTAGGGACAGCATCTGCATTTTTTGCTAAGGCAAGAGCAACGTTTTTTAGTGCCATGAATCCCCAAGGTTCCGAGCAGGATGTTGAGTATTCAGTGGTGCAGCATGCAGATGGGGAGAAGTCAAACGTACTCCGCAAGCTGCTGAAGAGGGCGAACTCGTATGAAGATGCCATGATGCCTTTTCCAGGAGCAACCATAATTTCCCAGCTGTTGAAAAATAACATGAACAAAAATGGTGGCACGGAGCCCAGTTTCCAAGCCAGCGGTCTCTCTAGTACAGGCTCCGAAGTACATCAGGAGGATATATGCAGCAACTCTTCAAGAGACAGCCCCCCAGAGTGTCTTTCCCCTTTTGGCAGGCCTACTATGAGCCAGTTTGATATGGATCGCTTATGTGATGAGCACCTGAGAGCAAAGCGCGCCCGGGTTGAGAATATCATTCGGGGTATGAGCCATTCCCCCAGCGTGGCGTTAAGGGGCAATGAAAATGAAAGAGAGATGGCCCCGCAGTCTGTGAGTCCCCGAGAAAGTTACAGAGAAAACAAACGCAAGCAAAAGCTGCCCCAGCAGCAGCAACAGAGTTTCCAGCAGCTGGTTTCAGCCCGAAAGGAACAGAAGCGAGAGGAGCGCCGACAGCTGAAGCAGCAGCTGGAGGACATGCAGAAACAGCTGCGCCAGCTGCAGGAAAAGTTCTACCAAATCTATGACAGCACCGATTCTGAAAATGATGAAGATGGTAACCTGTCTGAAGACAGCATGCGCTCGGAGATTCTGGACGCCAGGGCCCAGGACTCGGTGGGGAGGTCAGATAATGAGATGTGCGAGCTCGACCCGGGACAGTTCATTGACCGAGCCCGAGCCCTGATCAGGGAGCAGGAAATGGCCGAAAACAAGCCCAAGCGAGAAGGTAACAACAAAGAGAGAGACCACGGGCCAAACTCCTTACAACCAGAAGGCAAACATTTGGCCGAGACCTTGAAACAGGAGCTGAACTCTGCCATGTCGCAAGTTGTGGACACTGTGGTCAAAGTCTTCGCGGCCAAACCCTCCCGCCAGGTTGCTCAGGTCTTCCCGCCTCTCCAGATCCCCCAGGCCAGATTCGCAGTCAACGGGGAAAACCACAACTTCCACACCGCCAACCAACGCCTGCAGTGCTTTGGTGACGTCATCATTCCGAACCCCCTGGACACCTTTGGCAACGTGCAGATGCCCAGTTCCACAGACCAGACAGAAGCACTGCCCCTGGTGGTCCGCAAAAACTCATCTGACCAGCCTGCCTCCGGCCCCCCCGCTGGCGGCCACCACCAGCCGCTGCACCAGTCGCCTCTCTCCGCCACCGCGGGCTTCACCACGTCCACCTTCCGCCACCCCTTCCCCCTTCCCTTGATGGCCTACCCGTTTCAGAGTCCATTAGGTGCTCCCTCTGGCTCCTTCTCGGGAAAAGACAGAGCGTCTCCTGAATCCTTAGACTTAACTAGGGAGACGACGAGTCTGAGGACCAAGATGTCATCTCACCACCTGAGCCACCACCCTTGTTCACCAGCACACCCACCCAGCACCGCGGAAGGGCTCTCCTTGTCGCTCATCAAGTCCGAGTGTGGCGATCTTCAAGACATGTCCGAAATCTCACCTTATTCGGGAAGTGCAATATCCTTTTATTTTCCCCTCGAGGAAAACAAGTCAAAACAAAACAGGCCTCCCAAAGGGTCAGGTTTACACGATATGTACCATAATGTAGATTAGCATCTTCTTAAGAATGCAGCCTTTCGTATTTTTCAAAGTAGTAAGCTTTTATCACACTCGAGGGGCACTTCTCATGGCATAAAACCTTTCCACTAAACCAACATCTTTACAACTTTCGCAAGTTAATTGCCTCGAAGAGCTGGTATTTAATGTGTGCTTTTTCAGCAGTGTTTTTTCTCTCGTTCTTCCTGTATTATCTCCTTATCCTTTTTTTTTTTTTAAAGAGTAGATTCAGAGATGGGGAGGAAAAATGTCATTGTAATATTGAATTCTATCAGATATATTTTTTAAAAGATGGCGGAGTTTTGTGATGGAGTGAAGAGGAAAAAGTCAGTTTCAGATCCCTAAGTTTCCATGTGAAGAATTCTCTCTTTAAGCCGTCTACAGGCCTCTGGGCCTTTTAAAGAAGGCCTGATTCAGTCTTAGGAAGAGCACTGTCCTGGTGGGAGGCTGCACGGGACAAAGATGGATGTAGGAGGGGAGTTAGATTCTCTCTTTAATCTTGAAGTGAGACCCGGTTTTTTAAAGGAAATACACAGGTACTGATTTATTCAGATGGCATCGGTCTCTCGTTCACCCAAGGTCTGTTCTTTGGGTCTGGTGCAGCTGCCTCCATGCATGATTAACCTCTGTTCAGCCATACACAGAAATCCTTTGTCCTAACGTACACAAAGCAAATTATTTTGGAAAGCGAGAGAGCACAATTAAATATAAAACTCAGCTGTATTCGACTTAAAAAATGGCTCTTTTTTATGACTCTTTTACATTTTGAACCTGACTTTGATGTAGAGATGCCAGTTATATTTTTTATTAGACCTGAACTCCAGCTATTTTTAACTGACGATTTTTTATCTAAAATTGTAAATTTAGAAAAATTAGTAAATTGGTCTTTGCAGTACATGTTTTAAAATCTCGTGGTCATTGCTGGTTTGGTATAGTAGAATAGTAGCATTTAGGGGCAAGTAGAGGCATGTTTCTTTTATAACAAATTGCCAGATGGATATAAAATTTAGCAATTAAGTTGCCTATTGCTAAATTGAGAACTTTGAGCGATCGTCTTGATGACTAGAAATTGACATTTTAGTATCTAAGCCCACTCCAGAGGCTGCCACGTAAGTGCAAAGTCTCAGCTCTGGCGGGAAATGTGTTTTCCTAGGTAGCAAAGGTCATCCTTCCAGCCAACATTTAGGATACTGGCAAAGGCTTCCGATAAGGCTAATGGGAGCCACTGGTACGAGACCCACTTGGGCAGTAAACACAGAGTCTCTTTCCATGGCGAGGAAGAAGAGAATCATGTCATAAGAGAAAGGAAGAGAAAGGTGTTGAAGACTTAGATAAAGAAAGAGAAATTGAGTTTTGGTTTGGTTGCTGATTTAACTTCAACTTTTCAAATATCTAAAATTTAATCCACCAGAATAGAGCTGTGCTGAGCACCATGCCTTACCCATTATGAATACGCAATAAACATTGGTCAAATGATTGGAACATAGCTGTTGTTGATGAGAAAAGCAAGGAAGACACAATGGCTTGAATATATATATATATATATATTTTTTTTTACCCTGTACAGGGAGAGCATCTTCTTAGGTTCAGACCAGGCTACTGTCCAGGGCTAGACCCCATTGCTCCTCAAAGAGTCTTTACTTCATTGTGAAGCCAATAGTAGTTAGTAGTGATGGTGGGTTCTCTCCCTATCTTTCTGTCTCTCCGTTTCTCTCTCTCTCTCTCTCTCTCTCTCTCTCTCTCTCTCTCTCTCTCTCTCTCCTTTGTACACACAAAGGAAAGGAGCATGCCCATTTTGGTAAATATTTGAAACCAGAGTTCCAAAGTCCTATAGGTCAATCCTAAACCCTTTAACTCAAGATGCCAGTTTATGTTTTTTTTTTTTATTAGACTTTTCATTGTATCCAGATAATTATGCCTGTGGTGTGTGTGTGCGTGTGTGTGCGTGTGTGTGTGTTTAAGTAAGTTGAGTCTTCTAGGAAAAAAATCTTTTAGATTGTTTTAAGTGTTGGCCATGTTCATTGTCTCACCCTGTCTAAATCCCCTGAGGAATTTTGAGGATTTGAATTGAAAGAAGTTCTTTTTATTTCTACAAGTATCAAAGACTTTAAAGAGAATGCAGTTGCTGCTTCTTCAGATGAATAATTTCTCTCTCCTACCAATGTAAGATTCTGTTGAACAGTGATGGTTTGGAAACACCTGTATTTGTAAGAATTGTTACTTGCTTATACCTGGAATTTTTTTCACGTAGCTAAATAATTTGGACTTCCTGTTGCAATTAATGATTACATTTTCCACCTTCTAGCCTTCTATTCTGTTTCTTTCTCCTTTCTACCACATCACACTTAACCAGTTTTCTCATTGATATATTATTTCTTAAGAAGAAGACAGGCAAGCAGCCTTTCCTATAGTCTATATAATTCTGAAGCCAGTGAGGGTCTAGGTGTTTGTTGGGAAACTGGATCCACCCTTCTCTTCTCTCCATCTTTGTATGGCAATGGGTTCTTCCCTTGGTGGTGTGTAGGCAAAATTCTCAAGCATTTTGTTTAAAGAAATCTCTGAGGATCACAGTGAGTGCTATATTTCACTTCAGTTTTAGGTATTCAAGCTTATATTCGAACTTGTTTTACAGTTATTTTTAGAAAATATCGGTAGAAATTAGTAGAAATGACATGAAGTGGTACCACCAGAATTGTCATTATTATGTTTTTATTTTTAGTTGATGCTTTTCCAAATTGTAATAAATAATTTAATTCTTAAGGAACAATTCTTTCCCACTCCAAAGGGCATCATCTGTTTCTCTGAACAAAGTAGCCAAGATAAGGACTATTGAGAACACCAGCTTATCAGATAAATCCGTTTTAAGTTCAACACATTAAGTATATATGCTCTATATAATAGAACACACTACCTTATTATCCCTTTTAGTAGAAAGGAAGTAGTGAATATGTACGTGTTAAACTGAATGTCAGTACACCTGCTCCAAGAGCTCAAGTCTTGGATATAAAAAAAATATATATGTTGAGTATTTTTGCAAATGAATCTATTTAATCAAATATTAAGTTTTATTCAAATTCCAAAAGAAACAGCCAGCCAATTGTTTTTCTTCGTAATGTTCCTTGTCATTCACCCTCTTTGCATCTCAAGAAAAATAGCCTTGTTTAGGCCTCAAACATTTGCATGCACCCAATTAAACACAAGAGGATTATAAGCCATTAAGACATGCAGGTGAAGAAACTGAGCCTGTTCTCTGTGATAGCCAGCTTTTGCTACTCGACTTTTAGGGAGAACATGAAAAATACTTGAAGTTTAGAAAGGAAAATTATTTAGTAATTTGAAACTAAAATTCAACTGAAAAATGTGGATTAAAAATGAATTTCTAAATGTGAAATAATCTATAGGAGTTGATCTTTTCCATTTTTGGAAATCTCGTGGGGCCATAGTAATTCTTTCAGCTATATTAGCTACAGGGAAACATGTATATTAAAGATGGAAAGATTCTGGGCTCCTACCCCCTCCCCCACATTATGAAGGAAATAAATTTTTTTTACTTCCATAAAATACACATTGCACCAGTTCTGTTGAACTTCTTAGTGGAGCAACAACTTGCTCTGTCACTTTTTTGAAATGAGAGTGTTTAGACCTTTTCTCTCCATTTCAGCTTTCTAGGGGGCAAGGCTCATAGAAACAGCAAATCAGAGCACAAGGAGAAAGCGAAAATTCTTTGGGTTTCAAAGTGGTTTAGAAAATGTAAGTAAGCGGTCCCTTCGGTTAGAAATGCAGCTTGAAAAATCTCTAGCCACAATTCCGAGTTCAACTGGGAAAAAAAAAAGAATTTTCTGCCTCCAGCCTTCACAACCTATTATTCTCCCATTTGCCTTTTTGCTGCCTCTGCTGCTCCTCCTGCTGCTGCCGCTTAGGTAAGGTTATATTGTGCTTGGTAAACAGACAACACTGAGATTCTCAGGTTGTTTGAACACCGCTATGTTCAGCTGTAGTACTCTACTCCTCTGATCTTTTATATTCCCGAGCAGATGTCTTTCATTAATTTATGGATTTATCATCTTTACTTTCTTTTCTCTTTTTTCTTTCTTTCTTTTTTTCTTTTCTTTCTTTTTTTTTTTTTTTTTTTACACCTGGCAGCTGTCTCAAGTTTCAGCAGTTATTGTCTATTTTGCATTACACATAGAATTGAATGTCATCTGTCTTCACAAAGCTATGGCTAAGAGAATTGAGGCAAAGCCACATGAGCTGCCTGGACAGATCTTGTTTGCGTTCCATCCCCCCCTCGCCCACCCCCCTTTACCTCCTTAATATTTATTTGTGCTCATTTTCTTTCCTGGCCTTGAATGGAGCTTAGCTCGTGTTCAGTACAGCTGTATGTTTACTGAATCTATTCCATCATGAGTCATTGTGCGTGTGTAAGTATCCTGGAAACAGCTAGTGCTTTCTTGGAAGAACAGTTGCTTTTCAGCACAAGCACTTAAAAGGGAAATTAACCAATTGGTCAGTTCAGATTTATTTTGAGGAGAAAAAAAAGGATTATCTAACTGTTGGCTTTTAAATGTTTCATTAGCTATTTTTAATAGTTTATTAGAAACATATATTTTATGGGAATTTTATCTCAATTACACGATGAGCAAGAGATAAAGATTTATTCTGTGTTCCATTTCGACTGATCGATTCCAAGTATTACCAACAGGAAACGTTTTAAAGCAAAAACAGACTTGAGAAATTCGAATCAGAATAATTTTTCATGAAATAAAAAGCCTCTAAATCCCCATCAAAATAAGATGGATGATTTGCTTTGTCTTTTAAATAAAAAGAACTAAACCATCTCAGCACAATTTAAACGTATTGAAAGCTTCAGGAAGTTTTGGTGGCTCTATAAACCATCTGAGAACCACCACAAAACAATTTGTTTTGGATGAGACCAAATTTTAAAAGATCTGGGACTTTTCCCCACCAGTAATTAAATGTTAGAGGTGGTTTTAATATAGCCATCTGAAAAAAAAAAAAAAAAAGATTAGAACTCAGATCTGAGAATGTTTGTCGAAGTTTGGACTTGCCTAAAACTCTTATCACGAGGCAATAGGAGACAGCTTGCAACTATTATTTCACTTATCCATTTGGACAGATGGTCCTGAAGTGTGCTGTTCTCCTTTCGTCTTCTCTATCTGTCTAATGGAGGTTACTGGAGGGCCTTTCAGCTCTTTCCTTGGCACAAAAAGTATGTCAGTCATAAATTATCGTCTTTGTAATCATTAAGGATCTCAAACAAAAACACAAGTTCAGTTAAGCTGCTTTGGCTTACAGATATAACATCAAAATTTCTTTCTTCAGTGTTTATTTTCCGTGAATAATAATAAAAAAAAAAGCTCAATGTTTAACTCTTCTATTTACAAACCAAGGTGATCTTTTTAAAAATTTGCATGATATTAGAGGGAATGCTAATCACCTTCTCAGCAGCATATTCGGTTGCATACGCTGTTATAAGCAGTCAAGAGCTTATCAATATTAGTTTGATTATGCTTCTCTAGTAACTTTCTGATTTCCCTCTGTTCTAAGATTGGTCACGCTGTACCCCGTGGAGGTCATTTGAGAACTTATACGTTTCCTAAATATCTGTGTTTATTTGACCTTGTTTTCATAAGGTGTGAGATATTTGTTGGGTGGGAAAGCGTGTGTGTACACACACACACACACGCACACGCACACACATACACACGTACTCATTTTCTTTTTCTCCTTATTTTTTCCTTATTTTTCTCAGACTCTCTTTTAAGAGAAAATCCTTAGAGAAGCTTCTAGGAAGGACCCTTAATTGACCTTGTGGGGGACCACATTGATTTTCTCCACGTGCATCTTCATTTTGTGGGAAAGCGTGTGTGTACACACACACACACGCACACGCACACACATACACACGTACTCATTTTCTTTTTCTCCTTATTTTTTCCTTATTTTTCTCAGACTCTCTTTTAAGAGAAAATCCTTAGAGAAGCTTCTAGGAAGGACCCTTAATTGACCTTGTGGGGGACCACATTGATTTTCTCCACGTGCATCTTCATTTCTGATAAATTATAAAGCCATTAATTTGCTGAGGAAATGGCAGGGCCAGGCTGCGGCACAGATGTGACCAGAGCCATCCCAGGCCTGAGTCTGCTGAAGAGTGCCAAGAATCCGGGGGAGAATCAGGAAGCCTGGATTGTTATGGTTAGTCTCACATTCTCTTGGGAACTGTTTTAGTTGCTGCTGTTTACAGATCTAAAAGGTAATGATGTTTCCAGATAAATAGGCCTTCTTATTTGGGGTAAGTGGCCATTTATTGATCTGCTAACCCACAGTTATTGATTTGTTAGCCCCAACCACCACGCCACTCTCCAAGGAGTTAACTATAAATCCGGGAGATGCAAATTGTATTTGGTTTTTGGATCGTTGCTCTAACAAAAGCGACACCCCCTCCGCGTTCTCTCTGTGCTAAAACTACCCCTCCCAAATTTTAGCTATTATTTAAAAGGAAACAATTAAGAAGATACAATAATAAGATGGGAAGAAAGTGAGTCAAGATGCTCCATTAGATTAGCACTAAAAGGTAAAATGCGAAGCTCGCCTGACAGTGTTCAAAATAATGCATTTTATGTTTTCACGTACATTAGGATAATAATTTGATGTAAACTGCAGAGTGTGGAGAGAGAAATAAACAGAACTGTCATTGTGAAAGAAGGAAGAACTCTCAGGATAAGAGTTGTGTAGCACGTCGGGTGCATTTGTCTCCTTAGCAACAAGTGAACGTATAGCTAGCGTAAGGACCTCCAACGGGGCCACTCTTTTGCCGCCCTCGCCGCAAAGTTAGCCAAGGTTCTGCAACTAAATCGTGTACCCTCACCAGGACACTTGGCAATTGCTGACAGACGATGGGCATTTCGAGCAAACGGCAGCGAGCTAGTGGTGGATTCCACGGCCAATACCATTTACCCTCCAGAATTCCCACGGCTGCCTGGTGGGCCTCCAGACTCCCAGTGGTGGGGAGGTGGTCGGTCCTTGTGCTTAAAGAAATTTTTTCCTTAACCAATTGCATCCTACATGCAGGAAGGATTGTCACCCAATCACTTGAAAAAAGCAAAACTCATGTTCTTTTATACCCGTTATCCCAGCTCCAATATGCTGAAGACCTACTTCTCCGATGTAAAGGTAGGGACATTTTGTATTATTTTTTTTTTCAATTTCTGTGCATGTCCTGGTGATTTCTACTCTTGGAAGTTAATGGAGATGAGTGCGGAATCAGTTCATTGATACACCTGCGTCGCAATGAATTTAATGTACTTGTTGTCTTGTCTATAGCCAGGCCAAACAAAGATGTCCCTTGCGTATTAAGTCCAGGGGACTGGTATTAACAAGTCACATGAGTTTCCAGTGTAGTCGGGGAAACTTAGCCTGTCTTTATATGTCCTAGTAACTTCTTGGAAGAAATTTCAGCTGGTACTGAACGAATGTGCTTTAGAGGGTGTTTTTTTTTTTTTCTCCCCTCAGCAACAGTAAACTGTTTCTGTTTTTGTTTCTGTTAGTTTCCCCATATTTGTGCTTATGAAAGCAAACTCTAGCACCTCTTTTTCCCCCTGTCGAAAAAGGAGCGTACATTGAAATTCTCTATGCAGTAGCTGCTTAAAAACAAAAGTGATGATTGTCTCTTATTTACAACTTAATTTGTTGTTGATGTAGAGTACACTGAGCATAAGGAGAATGAATAAAGTGACAGATTCAGGACACATTATTCAAATGAGGATATGAAAGCTGTCGGCCCTACAGCTGCAGCCTCCCTCATTCTACAGAATATGGGGACCTCCTGGTTCTGTGTGTGTGTGCGTGTGTGTGTATGTGTGTGCGAGCGTTTTAAGTAATTGTTTGCATCAACTTGATGTTGTGTTAATCATCTGTAACTTTTTAAAACATAGATTGGGTTTTGATGATGATAATGACACGCGTGGTATCATTATCCAAGGATCTTGCTAAACATTACATTAGCTGAGATTAGTTTATTAGGGTTGGGAGCTTTCTCCCCCACCCTCCCCTGCCCACCCCCATATGTACAAGTTCTTATTTCTGCCATTGAGAACTCACGAGCTGCCAAAACATACTCGCTCCTCCACTACTTCTTCTACGAAGAATGTTTTGTGCCCGATGCCCACGTCGCTTGGTTGGCCCCTTTTGCAGGCCAACTCATTTCAGTTTCCTTCACTGATGTTTTATTTGGCCTTATAAGAAAAGTTCTGTTTTCCCTCCTGTTTGCTTTGAATTGTGTATCAACTTCAGCCTTTTATCTTTCTCCTTCCCTGGCTGGGCTCCTTAAGTGCAAGGCATGTTTTCTCCTCATTCGGTGCCAACAAACTGGGCAGGATGGGGAATGCTGAGAAAGGCAGCAACTTACATGGCCGGTGTAGAATCATTAAGCACCTCCCCCCCCCCCAAAAAAAAATGGCCATGTGACACAGTAGGCCAGGAAAAGGGTTTGGACTTTGGGGAGGGAAGAGGCATCTAAAACAGACCAATGGTAGAGACCTTGTCAACTGGTTGAGGACTGGCCAACTTCTAGAGCCCAGTAGGACCTGGCAAAGTTCTTCCAGAGAATCCTCCCAGCATTGTGTACACACGTGTGTGTGTGTGTGTGTGGGTGGGTGTATGTATGTGTGTGTGGGTTGTGGGAGTAGGTGGCCACGTGACTTCCTTTACTCTTCAATGCACTGGTTTGCAGTGTCGGGATATAATAATGACAATACCTTATATTTACCTAGCACCTTTCATCCAGAAGGCCAAAGAGCTTTACAAACTGCATGCATCGGGGTCACTTACCTACCATTGAAACGCAGCCACCTGGAGGGTGGAAAGCAGCAGCCGTTCTGAGCCAGCAGCACTACCTAACAGTAGATGTAAATATCAGAAACATTCGTGTTTTCTGTGTGCGTGCGTGTGTGTGTGTGTGTGTGTGCGTGTACAAGGGGAAGGGTGGGGGAGATTGTTGATCTGCAGCTTTATAGATACTATGCAATGTCAACCTACAAGAAATCGTTCCCATTCCCTTAGAATACATCCAGTAATTCAGCTTTTCAAATAATCACTCACGCTATATAAATAACAATTAAATACCTGAGTGACTATTTTATTTTAAAAAGCACTAATATTCAGATTATAGAGTCCTGCCATACTCTCTCCATACTGAGAGAGAAGGCAGTTAAAGTGTACGTGAATCTGGTGAACTCCCAATTATCCACTCTAATGGAGGGGAAACAGTAGGGCATATAATGCAAAGCAGAAAATCACTGAAGGTCATTTCTAATTTTTTTTAAATGAATTATACATTTTAACTTTCCTAATTATGTTTTATCTTTGGCTAGCAGTAAATGTTTTTGTATTTCTTGAGCTTACATTGATGACAATAGAAAGTCATATATAAAAATGGAAGGAACAGTCCAGGCAAGGTGTTCCAGAAAGTTTCTAGAAAACAATGGCAGAGCATTGCTGGAACTCTTTAATATTAAGGAAAATCCAGAATTTGAATATTGCCAATGAATATACTCATACACACGTGTGTGTGTATGTGTGTGTGTGTGTGTGTGTGTATCTCGCATGTGCATATATATGCACACATATCTCTATCAAGATATAGATACATAAATGTGGATACTTATGTGCAAATAACTAGGTGTTTCTCTATATATGAGTATACAATCCAAAGTCTTATTTTGGTATGGATTTGAGAAACCACCACAGGATAGAGAGATCCCTAGAAATTGGGGAAAGGACCTTCGGATTTTATCAGAAATGAAACCAACATCACATAACTTGAAAAAGACGTATTTATGTGTCTATGGACCAAGTAATACTCATCACAGTGACACAAGCCTATACTTTATTGTGGCCACATTCATCTAAGAGAAAATTCCTAATTCCAGCAAAACGTACCTTTCCAAATTATAAAGGCATTTTATCTCAAATCGGTCGTTTTGTGAGTCAAAAACGAGGAGAAGCAACACTAATGGAAAATGTTTTGTTTCATGAATAACGTGTAGCCTAGAAATCATCAAAGACACAGTTGGAAGATGGCGCTAGGCTGACTTAATCCTCTGACCATCTCCAGAAGCTGCGCCCGGCCAGCTTCATATTTTTCCTTAGGAATGGATGTAGTTCGTAACTCCCTACGAGTGCCTTCCATCTGTGTACGAGGCGAATGCTCTTAAATTGCCTTGGAGAGAAAGAGGAAGGGGCAAGCTTACGCAATTCAGCGGTGTTAGTTTGGCG
>NW_006432945.1:4688327-4701930 GCF_000325575.1 Pteropus alecto
GGACGAAACCAGGGCTGCCTTAGATTAACTCCTAGAACGAGAAACCAGACAAAGTTCTGTGTTCTCACAGAGTCCAACTAAATTCTCCCACCACGACAGTTTAGCCAGACAAAAAGCACACCTCATCCGGGCCTCAAATCCTTTGAGAAGGGGTAAGGGGACAAATGCGAGAGGGATGCCAACCACCGAAGGGCCCACCGTCGTCCTGCACACGATGGGGTGCTGATTTTAATGTATAAACTAATAACTCTTAGACCACTAAGTACAACAGATTCTGTGTCGTTTTAGCTTTGAAGAACAGACGCTCACAGCTTTTCAAGCCGGCAGTGTTAAATGATGTATCTCATTCCCTCCACCCCTTGAGTCAACTGCTGCCTAGCCAGATTAAGGTGTCAGATTGATTTGTTTTATACATCTTTTGACCATGCTCATTGAATATTTAGGAAGTTTCTTCAGCCCATATTGAGGCTGAGATGTCCCGTGGGAAGCATTAATCAAAGTCACAGAGACTAGTACACTGTGGAAACACAGCCTCTTTATTGTAGCGATTAGTTTTTGCAGTAACACATTAACACACTACAGAGCTTTCCTTTATAGAACAATTGATCCTTGTAAGCCACTGCAGAACGGGGGAAATGAATTCTTTAAAGTTTAACACTTTTTCTCCCCCAAAGTGAGTATCTGGAGGAGGGGAGCGGGGGCCTTGCCTTTGCACTCAGCCAGCCACTAAAACGGAACAAATTCCAGTTCATTTTAGTGGACGGAGATCCTGTTCTTCAAGCTGCTGTGCCTGTCGTTTCACTTGTCCCACGTTGGGGACTCTGTTGTTTTTGTCCCTGCTTTTCTCTCTGTTATTTCCATTCTCTAACAATAAGCTTTAAATCTCCCTTTATGTCCCATTCCTAAATAATGGCAAGTGCACTTACTTTTTTGTCCTCCCCATTAGGTCATTCATGACCATTCTAGAAAAAAAAAAAAAAAAAAAACCCTTTCTATTTTTTTCCTCTACAGTACTCTTGTCCATATGAGACAATGTCTTGTAACAATGCAGAAGCCTAATCTCCATGTCAAAGCAATTTTCATTCCCCAGTGCACAGCCTGCTATCATTTTGTAATGTTTTGTTTCTTATTCTAAAAGAATTAAAAAGGAACAGTAAGCCGTCACGGGGGCCTGTCGTCCTTATCTCAGTGTCTGGAAATTTGGACAGTGTATTTTACTGCTGAGATAAAATGGAAAGAACTCCAAGTTCAGCAAATTGTAATGGGTTTAAGTTCTATTGAAATCGGCAACCAGAAGATCAGATAACGGGGGTCCTTCAGTTGTCTTTTTAATCGGGTTCCCCACAAGGCTGAATAGAGACAGAGCAGACACACAGAGTGAAAATATAATTCTTAGATAGGTTAAGTACATGTTTGAACTCTTGCAAGCAGAAGCGATTTGCTGATGACTTAATCATTTTCTGGTCAATTATCTGTAAGGGCCCTTGCAACTCCATGGCAATTATGATGCAAGTTGGCCTTTTGGGAGAAACAGCAGTCTCCCTGCTTCTGTTTCCTTGTGACTTCCATTCTCTGCCATAAATTTTCATTCATTTATTATCTTTGCTAGTATAGAAACAACTTTCTGTGTAGTAATTACAGCCCCAGTACACACTTTAGCTGTCATCTTGCTGGAGTCTGGATGTTCTCATGGCCAGTGTTTGATAAGTGGTCTTTGTTGATTTTTGATGAATGTATATCTTTTTCTGGGGGACCAGGGAAGGGAATGCCTGTGATGACAAAAGGCAGGGGAGTTGTCTGTCAACCCGCCTGATATAAAGCTATGGATTTATTGGTTTTGACTTGGCAAGTTGAGATGCATCTGTCCTTTATGTGAACGGAGGGCTATCAGTAAGAATGGTACCATTCTAAAGTTCATGGAGAAACCTTGGTAAACGAAGTTTTAAAGCCGAATCCTGTTATGGTAACTTGGCGTTTTAAAAAAATGTAATAAAGATTCTGTCTCTGCCGTCCGTGTGCCGTGTCTTAACCACATCCCCCAGACAGCGTGGCCTCCAGCAGAAGGGGGTCTTCTCCAAGGCTGGCTGTAGGAAGTGTATGAACAGGTATGTGGTCTGATCAGACAGCACTGGACGTGAGTACCGTGTGTGAACACTGAGCGGAATCCTGGCAGGATGGCCATCGAGATCACCTATTACCAAGAAAACGAGCAGATGCCAAATTCCTCCCTCTTTGTGTGAAAGCCATTTTCCGGCATTGAAGGAGGTTGTCACGTGATGACACAATTTCTCATTTAAAAAGAAAATATCATGTAGCGGTGAAGTCATTGGCTTATCATCTCCGGTACTTGAAATTAATAACTCTTCCCAGGGTTCTATGGCTTGAATGAGTTTCCGTAAGAAGTATACAAATGCAATTTGTTTTACTGAAAGATGAAGAGCAACATTTAAAGTAAGGTATTCGGCTTAAGAAAAATAAGATTTAGGATGTGAATTTTCCATCTCAAATGTGGAGGGGTTGTGATGTGGTTTCCTTTGTTGATAGGTTTTATAATATCCTGTGAGTATATCATTCATTGCTCTCGGCTCTCTTGCCATCATTTCGGTGGAATTAAAAACATACCTTTCCAAGCAAGGAAGGGAGGGGAACTTTAAAAATGCTTTGAATGCTTAAAGAATAAATGAAGAAAATGGCAGTGTTCTTATCCTTTTCAATATTTAAATTTAACAGTTCAACAGATGCATTACCTCTCAGCTCATCAAGTGGTTTAGCAATTTCCGTGAGTTTTACTACATTCAGATGGAGAAGTACGCACGTCAAGCCATCAACGATGGAGTCACCAGTACTGAAGAGCTGTCCATAACCAGAGACTGTGAGCTATACAGGGCTCTGAACATGCACTACAATAAAGCGAATGACTTTGAGGTAGGAACTCATCTTTATTTTTCTGGTCCTCTCCCTTTGCTTTTTCTTAAATGTATGTTCTTTAGAAATGGCCCCAAATCCGTTTCTGTATTGGTATTTCACAGAAACATCCCCCAGCAGGGTAAGAAGTAGAGCGTCAGTGCGGAGCCCCCGTCCCCCATGATTTCTATCAAAGTCCTGGGGACCTGACCCGCTTTCATTTCCTTTCTCACTGGCTGGCTCTGCTCCCTCCACACAAGACCCATTTGGCCACGGAAAAAGGGAACTGGAGAGTCCAAAGAAAATGGCAGCAAGTGTTTCCTTTCCAGAGAAGGGGGTCCCCACCCCAAGAGGCCTTTTTTCATACTTAGGTTCTGGCATGTTGATTGAGCCGAAAATATGCTATGTGCAATGGGATCTTGCAAAAGTTATTTTCTAAGAAAGTCCGGAAATGTTATTGGGCAGTGATTCCATGGTTTCTGTCTTTAATCAGCATTTATTTCCTTTGTGGGAGAAGTAGTATGAGAATTTACTAAGTACATATTATAAGAGATACATCAAGATTTCGTTTTTGTTTTTGTTTCTGTGTTTGTTGTTTTGGGAGGAGAACCTCCGGTGTTTATTTTGCACATGTGCAGCTTCACAAGCGTGTTGCTCTGTGTACGTACGCTCTCATGCACACTTAGATATGTACAACACGCAGATTCTAGATACACACGAAGCGTTATAAACAATTCCCGGGAAGCAAAATCTATACAACAGTAAAAGATGCGCGGCTATGAGTAAGGCATTTCTTTCCTGGCTAATGTGGTGCCTCAGCAAACATTTTTCATTGCAACATGATGACTATGAGACAACACCAGCGAATCTCCCAGTACTCACAAAGGCGTTTTGCTGAGCCCTGCTGGCCGAGGCGACAATAGGTGGAGGTGGGACTGTGACAGTTCTGTAGGCTGAACCCCCGACCGTGAGAGTAGACAGGCCATAGCTCGATAAAGCTGGTCCTTTGCTTATATTATCTGGAGGATAGGAATTTTTTCTCCCTCATCTGCTTGTACGGGGACCTTATATAAATATTCTCGCTGGGTACCTCACACAGCTAAGTACCCAAAAATGCCCAGGAAGTTCTCAACTTCAAAGGAGAAAGGGGCATCTTGGTCTGGCCTTGCCAATAAAAGGACCTGAGCCCCGCTGCCCACACCGCTGGCTTGTTCATTATTTTTGGCCCTTTCTCCCACTGTTCTTAGCACCGCAGATCAATTATGGTGGCTTGGAAAGACCTGAAGGTAGAAAGTTAACAGTGGGGAAGTCGCGGTTTTGCCTCAAAAGTTTGCAGGTTAGACTACAAGCCACCGGTTTGTCTTTGCTATCCAAGACAAATGGAGATTGCTTGTCAAATGTGTTCTAATCAAAGTTTTTCTCTGGCTGAACATGTTAGAAGTGGGGATCCTTCTTGTACTGCTTCGCAATTTTAAAGTCTGTTTTTAAAGTCACCGGTTTACTGTTTTCACGGAACATTCTAGCAGATTTCTTCTAAAGCTGCAGAATATGACTATAGAGAAACATTTAAAGAAGTCTTATTAAGAACTTCATTTCAACCTCCTCCTTTCTGATAAGTCTGTTGCTCTAAACTTTCAGCTAAGAGAATTTGTGCGCTGGCAAACTCTCTGTAGTTTATTATGACAAATATTCGTTGCACGGCTGCATCAAGCCTCGTATAAGATGAGTGCTACACTTCTGCTGTGTAATGTACTTGAGAGAACAAATCCTGGCAGTGCACATTAAGACTGTGAGGGTTGTTTAAACCTTACCTGGTAGGAATTTAATCCCCTACTCACAGCACAAGGGCCAAAAGGACACAAACAGGGGACGGCTGGCATCAGGAGATACCCGACGAGCTGCTCCATTTAGCATCATCTAAATCCTGCTTTAATATGATTAACATCTGATATTTCTCTCTTTCTGAATCATATCCACTTCCAGCCAGGCCACCTCGCTTTTATCTGTCGTGTCTATTTTAAGACTGCTTCAGTGCAAGAAGTATGGGGCCCAGGGAGCAATTTTGTCACTTCTCATGTGACTTCAGACAAGTTATTGGTCTCTTTGGGGGCTTTTTCCTCCTTCAGTAAAAACTAGACTCCTTCTGGAAATGTGGTAACAAAGAATCAGGAGCCTGGGTCTTGCCCTGGGCCGCTCCCCTGCCCCCCCATCACACGCTCACAGGTACAAACGCACACACACGCCCACCGCCACATGTGATCCTAATAGCACCAAATAGTTTTTAATTTCGCCTCTCCGTTTTGGCGCATTTACTAACAAAAGCTTCAGATAAGATGATCCCTTCTTTTCTGTGTTCGTGTGCGTGGAGGTCAGTGCTTAAGTAAGATGCTTAAAAAGCCACTGGTCTTATCATTGTCACTTTACCAGTGTGGGCCATGGCTGCAGGCCAGAGGTAGACCAGCAGCACCTCGAGCCGAATATCTCAGCTGATAACGCTGTGCACTGTGTGACTTTTGCATGTAAGTTTCTCCTCTTTAAGTCAAGTAAAATGAATCTGGAGGCTAATATGAGCAAGAGAAGAGGATGGCAAAGTAGAGAACTATCTACCTCGTTTCTTTTTAAATTTTTAAACAGATGGACCATGGTGCCCAAAGATCCTGTCAATTCAAAGGAATATGTTAACCCAACAGAATATTAGCCGGTCACGTAATAAAACATCTTATTGGTTGCATTTTTAAATTTCTCATTCAGTCGTTGGTAGCAGTTATAAAATAGCTAACGTTTATTGACTCTTTACTATGTCCTGGGCACTCTCCTAAGTGTTTTACCAATATTAACTTATTTAATAGGAATAGTTATAATAATATGGAATATTAATGCAAGAAAAATTTCAGTCGGCCTAAAAATTTATGCTGTTTTCAAGTAATTCAGTTTGGGTGGGGCCAGGTAGAGGCAGGGTGGGGGAGGGTGTGAGAGAAAATGAGGCTAATGTTTTTCCTCCTTAGACATGACTTCCTTCTTCCTTCTTTCTCTTCTCCTACTCTTGTCTTTTTTCAGCTTTCTGCTCCAACTCTGCCTCTGTCATAAGCTTGCTGGTGGCACCTCTGTCACCGCTTAGCACCATCCCCCTCCAGCCCCTGCTGCTGATGGCTCTCAAAGCTAGAGTGGTTGCTGACCCCTGGCCCACAGGAAAATAAAGCAGACGGGGAAGGTTTATCGCTAGGAAAGAGGGAGTGGCCTAAATCTCTCTCCTCTTCTAGACCCTACATTTCCTGGCCTTTATGAGTCAGGACCTTCTGAGTGACAGGAGAGCTTGTTCTGCCTTTTGTATCAGTTTACACAATTGCCAGGATTCTTGGCACAACATTCAGACTTAGGGTGGTGAGAGCTTGAGAAATCCCAGGGGATGTGGAAGAAGACACCGGGGGGCGGGGGAGGGGGGGCACATGAACTACTCTTTTAGTTTGTGCTGAAGGCAAGGAAGTCGGTTGCATCGCATGGGGCGTTGCTTCTGAACGTGAGTTTGTGAAGGTTTGCAGGAGAGGGGCGTTCAGGTACAGGCTGTGTATTTCATGCCTGCTTCTCACATTTAACGAGATTGGCAATAATAAATTTGTCTTTCCAGGTGTTACGGTATATATTTCCATGCTTCATTTTCACTTCACTTTGATGAACTTCCAAATTTTTTTTTTTTTTTTATGGGGAGGGAAAGGGGGTTTTTGGGATTTCGTCCCAGTTTTTAAATCGTCCTGCTACTTCTGTATTTAGGAGCATACAAGTTGGATTTTATTGCTTTTTTTGTTGCCTTTGCAACTGTAGCAGGAAAGGAGGCAGTGATTGCTGTCAGTTTCCGAGGCCCATGTACAGGTTTTGCAAAGAACCCAACTAAGGCAACCTACCTGTGTAACTCACAAAGGCGAATTGCACTATTTGACGAGCCAAAAGACACACCACCCTAATTTGACTCCATGACGTAGGCTGACCACTTGATATGGTGCAGCTAAGAAGGGCAGAATGATCCAAAGCCTGGGGAAGGGGGTGGGGGGCTGAGAATGGTCTTGTGTGTGTGTGAGTTAAGAGAATGTGTCAGATACCTCCATCCAGGCTGATACTTCTGACTTTAGGGGCATCTGAGTTGGATTTTATCGCTTTTTTGGTTTCTTCACAACTGCGGCAGGAAAGGTGGTCGTGATCACCGTCACAATCCAAGGCCGCATGGAGCATTCTTACTCTTTCTCGAGAACCATGAGGTAGCTCCCTCACCCCTGTGGTCAGCCAAGCATCCCTCATAGGCCCTCAGCGGCTCATCATGTATCTGTAGACAGGGTCCGAACTCCCAGTAAGAGTGACTAAGCTCACTTGCCCTCGCTAAAGACCCAGGTTTGGGGATGGAAGGCTTAGAAATAAATAGAACAGGGAATTTGATTCATTGATTAGCGGGCTTATAAACACCCGCTAATCAATCTACTATCTCACTAGGCAGATGCTCCACCAGTGAGCCTGTGGCTTGACTTTTTCTAGGTTTCACATGACGGGCAAGAAAAATACTTCCGCAGACCTCTTTCTGTGTTTTCTCACTTTCCTCTTAGAAAGAGAAAATTTAAGAAGCAGCATCCCTCACATCTACCCCCCAGCACACACCCGAACACATGCACACTAAAATACACATCCCGAATATATTCTCTCCACCGTTCCCAACCCACCCCTGCTTTCAACACAACACACGTTTAAGAAGATTTAATATATTTGGAAGTCTTTCATTCACACTGCCATCTCTTTAAAGAAAAACGAGGACAGGTGGATTTAGGAAGCACTTCTGTCTGCTCCAAATAGACACTTAAATATGAGTGATCATTTGGAAAACTGGCACACGAGTGCAAACCTTTTACCGCTGTTACAGTCTTTTGGCCTCAAAGCCGCTGAGCTGTTTAAATGATCACACGACACACTCTTGGTGGGTGGCGGGGAGGCAAAGAGACCCTTACCACTTCTTTCCTTGCCAGTCCCACCACTGACAAGCCAAATTGATCTCTTAAGAGACGAAATGAATGTTCTCTAAATATATGGACACACATGGCTGTCTGGGAACACGTTCCTTGTACAGAAATGATTGCCTGAAATTTGAAGGAGAGAGCGGTGAAGACGCCAGGGTCGGAATGGGGCGGAAGGGGTGGGGGTGGGGCGGCGGTAGGATCGCGTGCGTGCACCGAGCCTCGTTTTCGCTCCGCTGTCCTTTTGGGATTCAAGGTGTTGATCGGTATAATGAAGCGGGCCCGTTGATTTATCATCTATTTGGTCATGTCATTGCATTTTTAGCTCCCCGTGTCTTTTTTGTCATTGGGTTACATTCAAGCACAGTAAGATCAACTTTAAAACCTCCTTACTCAACAGCTTTATTAGTTATAGCATTCCATGACCTTTCTCAACATTCTTAAAGAAAAAGATACAGTGTAATGTCGCTTTACTTTGCTTATTGTCCTTTGTTGTGGTGAACAAAGCATTTTCTGCAGTGGCTATAGCACATAATTATACAGCTTTCAATGGCAGTGTCTTGGCACATATCAAAGTTCAGAGGAGCCTTTAGAAAAAAAAAAAAAGATGTTTTGTGGCAGCCTAGGGAGGGTCTCATCTTTCCTTCAGAAAATAGTTCAAGGCTCTTCTGTCAAGCTTCCCTACTTAGAGCTTTTTCTCCTCCTGCTTCATAAAGTTTAAAGCGGATTCAGTGGAGTTCTATGATCTATTTCCTTTGAAAGATTGTTCCTCGGCACAGAGAGGGCCTTTGACTTCAAGAGTTCACAGATTCATGTCTTTAGGTATCATATGTCTGACCTTATCAGTGACTCCATTTAATGTCGGAGAAAAAGTCTCAACTCTTTGTGTTTGTCTGTTTTGCCTCTGTGAAATGATTCGGTGAAAAGACCATCCTTTTTAACACACCACTGAGAGGCCGTTTCGGCTGCAACCTACCCTGTGGCTTTTCTCTCTTTAAAAAAAAAAAAAAAAATTGTCCTTGTGTTTTGTGTATGGATGAGTTCACAGTGAGAATAGAATTATACAAGGGCAGGCGCACACACAAAAAAATCTTTTGCTTTCCTCCCTCACCTCCCTCCCCCGCCCCCGCCCCCCGCCCCCCGTGATCTATTGGCTCTCTTGGTGGCTGTACCCCAACAGGCGAAGCCATTTAGCAAACACAGAGGTGGCAGCCGTGGCGCTGGGACAGCAGTGGGTTTTCCCTTGCTTCGACCTACCCCTAAGGCCTTCATAATTAATTGTCCTTCAGAGATGAGGAAAGTTCAGAGACAGTGTGCGGAGTGATGTCTATTGTGGACATTCGGTTTTCCTTGCCTCGGTTCATTCTCTTCGTCCCACAAAGGGTCATCGGTAGGAGAAAGGGGGCGAGTTCTCCACTGAGAGCCGCTGCTGGTGGTTGGAGCTTTCAGTGGGATGCTATCATTGTGTTCAGCCCATCCTGGATTAAATGTCTGGAGAAGTTCTAACGATCGTTTGAAAACGAGTCTGTTTATTTCGTCTAGATTAAGCAAACTCATTTAGCGAACCCAAGCTTGTTCCAAAGTTGGTGATCCCTTTCCGCATGGCAGACAACATTTTAAATCAAATGTCCTTGTTCCCCACTACGCTCCCCACCCCCACCTGATTTCATTTCCCTTGAACTGTTTGGTTCTTTCTCAGCCATAGGGCAGACATTTTAATGACCATTCGCTCATTACTTTTCACTACCTTAGTATAAATTTGCAGGAGTAAGTATTTTCGCACACATTCTTTTTGGTGACATAGAGGGCTTTGATTCTTGAAAGTAGACTATTCTGGTTTAAAAATATTGTTTCACCTTCAGTGGCTGCCTTCAGCCCGTCTTCGATGCTATTTGGTAACATGACATAAAAAAAAAAAACAAAAAAAAAAAACCGAACTGTTCCCTTCCCCCCTTTTTGGCTGAGACACAAAATAAAGACGCAATGTGGAGACAGCTATTTGAGAAGTAAAGGAAAAGGAGAACCATTAATGATTATTCTACTACTCTTCCTGTTAAATAGGGTGAAGCCAAGAAAAACAAATATAATCATTCTCCCAAGGAGCAGTTAAACTAGCACATTAGGGAGGATTAAGATCACCTCGCTGTAGCTTTCACAGCGACTTCAAGGCTGCAGGGAACCACCGTTAAGAAAATCTCTGTGTCCCTCAGAGCAGTCTCTTCTGGAGGAAGGGACCGACAGGATGGCCAGAACCTGTCCCTGTAGAACCCTTCCACAACGGACCTTTTGGTATTTAAAAGAGAACCCATATATGGACGTTGACACAACTAATAGAGTCATAGCAAAAAGGGGGTCATAAAAAATTAAAGTTATTCTTATGAATCTTTCATTAGAAGCAATGAAAAGGGACACTGGCGTAGTCTAAGTCCTTTGTGCCATGAGCCCTTCTTCCGGGCTCTGAGCTATTGTTTTCAGCTCCTCAAACAGACTTTCACTTTCAAAGTGACAAAAGTCACTTAAAAGCCAGACAGCTGTACTAACACACCCACCTTACAGACAGAGCAGGAGCCACGGGCAGGTGACAAGTCCTCCTGTTTAAAACGGGCAGGGGCGGCTTCCTCCTGCCTTCATGTTGTTTTTGCACTCACTTTGAGAGGGACCGTTTATTGCTAATTTGTGTCCCCAACCCCCTGAGGTTCCCCAAAATATTTCTCGCATTTTCTTTATAGCATGAAACATTGACATCCGTGATAATATTTATACCTCGGGATGCACGGCTAAGGACAGGTTCGTCAAAGTTTGAGCCCAGGACTTCGCAGAAGACGGAAAGGAGTTTGACTCAAAACTCTCTCCTTCCGTTTCTCCCCTGGCTTCTCTTTATTCAGCCTTTTCCGACCAGTCCCAGTCTCTCTTAGGCTTCTCAGATTTCTTTCTCATCAGGAATAGCTGGGATTGTATGAAAAACACACACCCAGGGTGGGGATCAACCTCACCTTCGGATTTAAGACCCATTCTGCCTGCATCCCAGGCCTCGGGTCATGGAGAGTCCTCCCTGTGTGTGTATTACAGGCCCTCCCTCCCCTGTCACCTTGTGTACAGTCTGGTCTGTGACACTGATGGTGATTATGTCATTATTTTGCTCT
This sequence comes from Pteropus alecto, assembly GCF_000325575.1. Classification (NCBI taxonomy): domain Eukaryota; kingdom Metazoa; phylum Chordata; class Mammalia; order Chiroptera; family Pteropodidae; genus Pteropus; species Pteropus alecto. The sequence goes on from NW_006432945.1 coordinate 4,699,366, forward strand.
GGGGGCCCTGGCACATCTGCAGAGCCCAAGCACATCTTCTTTGTTGCGCTGGCAAACGTCCCACACCACAAATGCTTCATTAGCCCTGCTGCCGGCCTCCTTGCCAGACGCGAGTGCCCAAATCCAGGCTTCTTTTTGCTCTGTTCTTTTGTGTAGCTGATGATCATGTATTCATCTTGCCGGTTCTTCCCCATTTTCCTCGACTTCTGAACTCCAGATGTCCCAGTTTTCTTGCCCAAAACACTCTGAAGTCTACAATGAGACACAAGGTGACTCCTTACTCCTTAACCCATCCCACCCCTTACCACCTTCCCACTTTCCCACTCCCCCAAATGAATAGTGACTTTGAAAAAAAAATGAGTGCTATTCTCTCAAACTTGCAATTTGAAAAGATACCAAGTGATCGCTCCCAGTTTGTGATGGGAGATGGGGTTAGAAGTAGGATTTCCAGGATCTTGCATATGTGATGTGTGACTTTCTCCTCCATCTCCCCGCTTCCTTCTTCTGGACTCCTTATTCGCTTCTGCACGTTGTTGCCATATTTTACCAATTTTCGGAAAGCTGTCCACAATGGGGGTACAGAGAAGATTCTTCATGCCTTGCGGTGCACGCTGTGTTCATCTGAATGGAATCTTCATCTCCACTCTACCCCCAAAGTCCCTGCCTCTGCCTTCTGCCTTCCTAATCTCCTCAGCCCCCAGCAATGACCTATTACTTAGATATTTAAAGTGATTAACACTTAGCTGTTTGGGAAGTGAGCTGAAACATTTCTTCAAAGTTTTATTCTGTGGAGTTAACAGAGCCAGATCTTTAGTTAAGGTGTGCTGGGTTCTACAGTGATTTTTAAACTTCATATCTTGATAGATACTCTGTAACTGGTATGTTTCATTTCCCCCTTAAAATTGAATTAATCGATCTATGTTAGCGTATTCTGAGCAGCTTCTCCCACACAGAATCTAACCAGTTTTTATCTCCCAACCACGCCAACATGTGATGGTTTAATGTCTCTGTCTCTGAGTAAAACATAGATTTTAGTTTTAAGGTATACTCAAAAGAATAAGTTCATATTTTTAGGGCAATCATGGTCAGATCGTTGTCCTGGATTCTAATTCGGAATCCTAGGACAAAGACTCTGGTAAGGATTAAAGGAAATTTTCTCTGAGGAATGTGTCGCTGTATTGTGCAGGTTCCTGAGCTTGTCTGTCACTGAGCTTTATTCTGAATATTAGGGACGATCTAGCTGACAAGGTGAGGAAAGAGGTGGCCAGATCATAGGCTACCAGGGAGCATGTTGGGAGAGGCCAGTACCGGTCACTGATTGAACCGTTTTCAAAAGACTTAGGATGTCCCTAGAATGTCCCCAGCCTCCCATTATTGAATCATTATGGTTTTATTACCCATGGGTTTATTCAAACCTTTTTCAAACCTAACTCCATTCTCAGAATATACCACTCCTCCAGATAATAATTCTCTAAATTTATTACCTGCCATGAAAATAGTATCTTCTTTTTATGGCTCTTAAAGTGATTCCCCTAGAATTCCAAAGGGATGTCCCTTGTTATAATGTCCTGGGATTTATGAACAGAGCTGTGGCCATATTCTCCATTTCCTTTCTGATTTTATAGACTTTGATCATTACTCCCTCTTAATCTTCATCTCTGCAGATTAAGGAGCTCTAATCCTTTTTAAAAGCCTAATCTCATACAGTAAGTGGGCTGCCCCTATAATTCGCTTCCAGCGTGACTATTTTCCCAAGGGAGAGTGACAGTTAGGAGACAATGGAACCGAATTCCAGGTGTGGGCAGCCACGCCAAAGTTTGTGAGTGTACCTCACATACACATCCAGCAGGACTTTTCTGATTGCCCCAAAAGTTGGATTTCTCGAGTAGCATCTCGTAGCACTTGTTGGTTAAATGATCTTCTAAGATAAATTTGTGAGACTCTTGGTGAGCGCCCTGGCAAATCTGATCGTTTTCTGTAGGACACAAACAGCCAAATAAAAAATGGGCAGATCCACCACGCTGTCCAGATGTTTTCAGTGTTTTTGTAAAAACAATGTAAGAGTATTTGACATCACGAAGACACAGCCTTAATCTTGGGCTTGAGTCTATAAAAATGACAACTAAGGCGAGAAAGCTTGGTCTCTAAATTGTTCTCAGGATGGAAACAAAGTGTTCACTTTTGAGTAGGTGTTATTTCATGTAAAAGCATCATTCTGAAATCTTAAAGGGGAAATCCTTTAGAGAGTCTTTCCGGTGTCAGTGATCCTGGACTAAAAATGGCGTAGAACTTAAGAGCATGAATTCCGGAACCAGTCCCTAGGATCAAACCACAGCTCTGCCACTTTCCAGCAGTGAAACCTTAGCAGGTGTCTTAGTCTCTCGGTGCCTCAGTTTCCTCATCGATAAAATGGGGAAAATAACAGCACCTACCTCACAGTGTTGTCGTGAGACTCAGACAAATATACATGAATATATTAGCACAAAGTAAGTGCTGTATAAGCATTTGTTTTTATTCATTTGTAGAGCCAGCTAAAAGTTACCTTGTCCCTGCTGTCGGTAGCCC
>NW_006432945.1:4702095-4728197 GCF_000325575.1 Pteropus alecto
TTCCTGCTGCTCCAAGTGTGACTGCGAAGGTGACACCAGCCTGGACCGTCTCTGGAGTCATAGGTTCCAGATGAGAAGGGCAGCAATGAGATGACAGGGCACGGCGGAAGGAGCACCAGATTGGAGGGTCTGCCTCCAGCAACATCCGCCTCCTGAGGCTCCACTTTGCTCACCTGTAAAGTGACAAGATTAAGCATAGAGCTTTGTTTTAGGTCTGAAATTCTGTGATTCTAGAATAGAAGACATTATGCACTCTCTAAATATATCCTGGGCACGATGCAACACTTTGAGCACTGATTGTGGATCCCCTGGGAATCCAGACGGCATCCACATGGGGCCACTTCCACCCTTGTGGTTCTGCTGTGGCTTAATTATCTCAGTCAACATCTCCGGGGTGTCCATTTTAGTGTTCTCTCAAGGCCGTCTTTGCAGATCTCTCAGCGATGCCTTTGGAGACATGGCAGCTCCCTTGCTGGGATTATAGAGACTAATTTTTCAAATTCATAAACAGTTTATTGACTGAATTGGCTGCTAATCATTATACTTGCTGCTCATTTTATTTGTTGTGTCGTCTAGGGCAGCCAAACAAGGAGGACAGGCGTCAGTGAAGCCCTCTTGCTTTCGGGTGTTCTAGGAGATAGTACGGACCCGAACAAACTAAGGCAGAGTCTGTACACCTGTCCCCACACACTCCACCCGGGCCTCACCTCAACTTGGTCGTTCAGTGTTCGCAGTATGTTAGAAATCTCTGTATTATATACAACATCTTCTCTCTTTCAAGACAGAATTAGTTGTTTTAGATGGTAGAACTACTTTCACGACTAGGCTTGGTTAGTAAATTTTGCAAAAGCAACATCATGCTTTCCTTTAAATGTTCCCCAAATGATAGTGATCTAAAGTGGTGGTACCCAATCTGGATCACAAAAGTCTTTTCCACTGGGGTTTTGTGGGTGTGCATGAGTTTGTGGTTGGTAGGTATCAAATCCTCACACGAGTCATTTGGATATGCATTTTTCATCTCTCTTGTGGTTATTGTTCCCAACTTTTGTTTTGAAGACTCTAATTGAACATTTCTAAATTAAATCTGTTACTAAAAGGGACTTTATTAAAAGGTAATATATTCAGAGAACAAGCGTGGGGGGTTGAGCAGGAGTGAAGGCGGAGAAATGACCAGAAGCAGAAGATGAGAGGCCGTGGTTTCAAGGCCACTGCTCTTTCTTTAATGTAGAAACTATTTCCGAAGATTTATCGTTTTACATGACCCGAAGGTGTACAAGACGGTCTGTGTGTAGACTCCTGGCATTGCCTTTCAGCAGAGCCAACCCTAGGTCTTGACAGCATTCTGAGACTCCACCACAAACAGTACCTCAAGTCCCATTAGGTGTTGGTGGGGGTCTAGAGCAGCAGTCCCCAACCTTTCTGGTACCAGGGACCAGTGCTCCAATGAGAATCTAATACTTGACAATCTGAGGTGGAGCTGAGGCAGTGATGCTGGCGCTGGAGAGCGGCTGCAGATGCAGATGAAGCTTCGCTCTCTTGCCTCCTGTGTGGCCTGGTTCCTAACAGGCCACAGATTGGTACTGGTCCATGGCCCAGGGGTTGGGGACCCCTGGTCTAGAGAACTTCCTAGATTCCTGGGGCCATCCTGGGCTCTGTTCCTCTGCCTTCTCGAACTATTTACCTTTCTTAAAAAAAGAATTTCAAAGCCCTTCACAAACTCTTAAGATGCTTTTGAAATACAACTCATCCTTAGTTTTGCCAAGGGTGATCGTGGCGGAGAGACCAAACACAGTTCCCCGGGAATATGAAATGGAATCTCTCTGATGGAACAGAGATCTTTCAGTCCAAACCAAAAGATGGGACTGAGGTATTTAATCCCAGCCCTTTCCCAACGCAACCCAGACAGAGCATCAGCTATGTCAGCAGAGTGGCACCACCTCCTGTGATCCGATGGGTCTCTGCAGCTCTGTTTGATGACCATCCATCCCTCATTGTGCTTTTTTGGGTGCTTACTGTGAGCGATGCTGTTCTTATGGTCCTGCCTGAACCCCACTTCCTAACAATTTCTCTCTAGGCCCCCCATGCCCATTGCTCCATTGACATGAATACAGGGCACACAGAGTAGTTTTAATGTTAGCCTCAGCAAAGCTTCATTACGAAGGTGAATCTACTGCAGAAAACAATCACGTAATGCATTCTTGAATGAAACAGGAGTAACTGGATTATCTGTGCTCCAGCTTCCCTTCGTGCAATATTAGAGAGTTTATGCCGTGTTGTTTTTGGATAATCTCCCATCCGAGAATGGCACCAAGCTTGGCTCTATTTATTTTAACACTTCGCCCGGGAATTGAAGCAAAAGTTTAACGTCAAGCACCATCAGCCTGTCTTGAACTCAGCCACCAATGGCACATCGTTTATGGGGCTGACTTGAAGGGAAGTTAGTTAACACTACACAGTGCCAGTACACTGTTTATTTTTTCATCTAAGCTGGTTCATTAGATGTATCGTGAAGGAGAGATAGGTTCCTCCATTTTAAAATATTAAATTTAAAATATTAAATTGACATTTAAATATTTACTGGCAGGAAAGCTCCGAATGAACACCTCCTAATCAAAGCAGGGAGACTGGAATCTTCCTGATTCTCGACCTTCTCTGTGTGTGGTCCACTAATTCCATTCCAAGGACATTCCAAGGGCAGCCTTAGACGCATTTGAGGAACGTGTGACATTGCAGGTTGAATCTGGGTGAGGCGATCCCAACTCTCCTGCAAGAAGAACCAGTGTGCTGACCCAGTGAGGCCCATGGGACTCGTGAAGAATGAAAGAGCATTAGGCCTTCAGAAAAGTTGTTGGCCCCCACGTTTGGCTAAGAGCAGGGGTTGGCAGACTACAGCCTATGGGCCGGATCAGGTCCTTAGTCTGTTTTTTTAATGAACCTAAGCTAAGAATGATTTTTATATTATTAAAGGGTTGTAAAGAAGGATATGCCACAGAGATTGAATGTGGACACAAAGCCTGTGTATCGACTACCGAGCCTTTCATGGGAAACGCTTGCCACCCCCTAGCTGGGGTTGTTTCTCTCTTTGGTAGACGTGTGCTCTCTGAGATCCCTTCTAGGTCTGAAGTTCCAAAACTGATTCTTTGATGGAATCATTTTGGTCCAGCTCTATCTAACCTGAACAGCCTCCCAGATATGTAATCCCAGCAGAGAGCTCCAGTCGTTTGTAAGGTCTGAGAGTATCTTGAAGTATATCAGGGGTGGAAGGGTGGAGGAAAGTATTAGATTTTAGATTTTGAAGCTTTTTCTCTGAATTTTTGTTGTATTTTGTTTTATTGTTCGATTAAACTTGGAGTCATTCTTTGAAACATGTACAGAGTTCGAGAAGAGAGGAAAAATTTCTCCATTATGACAGATAACATGACAATCATCAAGTATCCCAATATACATATAACACCAAGACTTCCAAGTGTGAACAAATAAACTAGCCGACTGAAGCATATTCAGTGAACCAGGTGTCAGCCCCACACAATAATTTGACAGTCTCAGAGAGTTTATTATAAAATTGTCATTCTGTTCCCCACATGCTAGTTTCTTTTTTTCTGAGGCTATAGAGAAATGCTTTGATTTATATTAATATCTATATGTAGTGTTGCCAGTGGAAAGTTAACAGTTTGACATGTATATACATACACACATTGTCCACAGGTAGAGTAGAAGATGTTAAAACATTCTTTTTCATTATGCGAACGCCATGATTATTGAACACTGTTGATCATCATGATGGTGTTTTTATGAGACATATGTTAACAGTCAACATTTTAAAGGTGTAGAAATTTTTTTGTGGATTCGGTACTTTGTAAATACCCACTCCTCAGAGAGAAAGATGCAAGTTCAGATGAAGAAGCAAAGAAAATACTCAGGGCTCGTCTCTGCCCTTCCTTCACGCTCCTTCACGCTCCTTCACGCTGTTGTCACCCCTGCCAGGGCGACGGCCAGAAGTGGCCCCTCACTGCCACACTGCAGACCGAAGTCCACTTCCTGTGGCCCTTTCTCATGGGATGTCACTGTCCACTCAAGGTAGAGCCTGTACCTCCCTCCTTGTAGTTTCCATGTGACTGTTCATTCTTTTTATTACATTTCCTCCAGTGGCCATTTCCATTATGTCCTATCTGGTTGCTACTCTACCCACATTTATAAGGGCTGGTGTGGCATTGGAGGATGTCAGGCGGTTTAACTGGGGCGTGTGCTGCCACAAACTCCACGTCGGTCCGTGGCGACAGACAGAGGGACCTGCTTTCCTTGTGCCACTTTTTCTAATTATCCCTGCGGGTCTTTCAGTCTGGTTGAGAGCAACGTGGGGACTGCTGTGCGGCTCTGGGGCTCACGCTTCTTCCCCAGCCCTTCCCTGGGCCGACTTCCCCGCCCCCGCCCCCTCGCACATGAATATGACATTGCTCCTGAGCACAGACCGGGAGCAGCTTCCACCAGCTGAAACCTCTGATCCCAAAGCCACGAGAGAGTTTGGCTTTTGGATTTTGGCAAGAAGGCCAGTTGCCCATCAGGTCAGCATGAATAAAGATTTCTTTCTTCCTTTCTTTTTTTAAAGTCGGGCATCAACCGACACTGCCCCCAGAGCTCCCTTTCTCAAGACGATTTAACCCCTTCTCCCAAGTACATTTTTCTTTTCTGAATGCACGGTCGTAGTTTTATTCTTTTCCTGTGAGACAACCAAGAAATCTATATGTAAAATTTGAAAGCCAAATCAATTCTGAGCCGTCTTATCATTTTTAAAGTATGTTTATCCAGCGTTGCAGTAGGAACGAGCAGACTGTTTGAAGGCCACATACTTCTCAAACCTTGGTTGCAACACGTTTGCGCCGTTTTGAAACTGTCTTTATCTAGCTGAGAAAACGAAAATCTATTTGATAAAGTGGCACTCTGGCCAGTTTATCTTGCAATATGGCTTTAGCTCACTGAGTCTATTGATTTCCTTAAATTAATGTTTACAGAATGCTACTGAATTTTGCTCAACAGAACATTGTTCTTTTGAAGGTTTATAAAAAAACAATGATACAGACTGTTATTGCCATGTGTTCCTTTGCTTAGACGGAGGAAACGTGTTTTTTTGTTTTGTTTTGTTTTGGGTTGTGTTCTTTCTTTTTTTTTTTTTAAGGACAGCCTTGAACTATAGCCACTTCCTATAAGCATTTACTCTTTACATATTTAAGTAGCAAACATGGACCTAGGAAGTGAGCCTGCTTGTAGGCCAAAAACTGTACCGGTGTTACCTAAATCTAATTCCGTGGGGTCCCCCGCAAGCCAAATGCCGCTTGGAGCAGCAGAGTGAAAGAGACTAGTACGAAGACTAATTGTTTTCATAGAATCTCCTCTGCCTTATTTCATATAGCCCAGTCTCGGTTTCAGCTTCCCAGCCAGTGCTTGGATAGTGCCAGCCCTTCCAAACATAGGTGCGAGCATCTTAATAAAATATAAACGCCACGTAGCCATTTGGCGGAAAATGTCATACCTTGCTCTTGGCCCATGGTGCTCAGTGTTGAATACACAAGACCCAATCTCTAGAGACGATTTTAGAACTGGCCTTCCCAGGGAAGTGCACACGGCCATTCAGCTCTGGACACGGATTCAAGTCGCAATCATGAAATGACAGAAATAACTTTGGAAACACAAAGCACCTTTTCTCAACTTGTTGGCTGAGCCAATTAAATCACCCAAGCGAACGTCCTCCAAGCGCTGCTTTGCGCACGCGTGTTAATCACAGCGAGCCGCCTTCCAGGACTCGGGCTGTTCCTCCAGGCGCCAAACCACCACCTTACATTTGGATGGTATTTTATGCTTTCCAAAGCACGTTTCTGCCTGCTTTCCCATCTGATCCTTCCCCGTAATGAGAGGGCATTGGGACACAATTCCACGATTCGCTCCGTGTAGCATCCTGCACCATTTCTTCCCTTCCGAAGGGCCAGTTCGTCCCCGGCTGTGCACACAGGATAAATGCACGCATGGCTGCAGAGGGAGACCCTTAGGAACAGCATCTTATAACTGTATTTCATAGCTCTGTGGTTCCTCTCTCCACCTCTGGCAGGAGAATTCAGTGAGAGTGAGACAGGGGAGAGGAGCAGCAATAACGTATCTGTTCTTGCCTTTTCATCTGATAATCTCTATGAGGAGTTACTAAAGCATCTAGGTTTATCCATTTAAGTCCACTCTGTCTGCAGTCTAAGTCCCCAGCTTGTGCCACTGCCGTCAGGAGATATGTGTCTCCTTGATCAATATTTACTTAACAAACAGCAGGGATGGGAGAGTTTGTTTAGAGGAATCATGTGCACGCTGGGGTGAATGAATGCTCAGGGAAGTATTTCAACTTTGTCTCCTTTCTGAGGATCTTTATGTGTGTGTGTGTGTGTGTGTGTGTGTGTGTGTGTACACTCGCGTGTGCATGCACGCACGCGTGCATCCACGTGCAGATGCGCTCTCTCTTTTTAGCCCCTCCAAAGACACTTAGAAGTCATCTAGAAAAATGCTTCATATATGATTAGTGCATCGTTTATACCATAAGAAAATTCATGGTATAAATTCAGGTTTGAAGAATCCAGCCCAAAGTTTGAGTTTCCCTTTGTCTGCCTGTGCAAGTTAGACATCTGGAAAGGCTCTTAGGACGAACTGGATGCACAAGCATCTTTCTTTGACTCCTTTCAGATGAGTGGAAGGGAAGAATCAATAAAAGCAGCCTGACAAGGCAACTCTATATATTTCTGATGGCATTACATATATGTGTGTGTGTGTGTGTGTATACACACACACACATATACATATATATATATATGTCTTTTAGAAAGCCCAAGGAAAAAAAGCTCTCCAGATTTTCAAAGCCGCTTACCCAGTTTTCGGAGTTAGATGTGTTTGACTCTAATAACAAATATGAATAGCAGGGTGTTGGAGTTGAGAGAGCACTGTCCTTTCAACTTCACCGAAACAATTGCTCGAAGGCTCAGTCAGTGCCTTCAATGCGGTTGACTTGGAGGCATCTGGGTCTGGTTTGGGGGGTTTTGTTTCTGTGTGTGGGTCGAGGCTGGCGGGTGGGGGGGGAGTTATTTATTTATTTGATTTTGTGAATCGGAGTTGTAAAGCCATCTGAAATATTCATGCAGAATTGTCTGAGAAGCCCGTTTCTGTTTTATTTACTGCACAGTAGAACAGCCACAGCGGATTAGTTCTACAATACCCGTAACAAAAGCCCAACAGCTGATGCATGTGATGTTAGGAGGTGACAAAACAGTTAAAGTATGCTGCTGGCTACAGGCAAGCAGTCAGCAGATGCAGACAAAAGGGTTTGTGACAAGAATAACTCTCTCTCCAAGGCGAGCAGTGAAGAGTATCCAAAATACCAGTACCCTTTTCTCCTTGACATTGTCTTCTTACAGTCAGCATTTTATTGCCCTTTTATAGTATTAAAAAAAAAAAAAAAAAAAAACCAGGAGGAAGAAGAAAGAAAATTTAAACACAAGCTAATTCACCAAAATACTAGCCAGGATTTTACTTTTCCATCAGTTAACCACTCCTGCCCATCCATATGTTTCCTTTTCCATTTCCCCGTTGAAGTAAGTTTGAGGGGGCAAAAAAAATAATTTAAAAGATGAACTGAAATGATGATCTCCCTTGATAAAATTGTAACCTATTGATAAGCTTGGTAAGCCCTTTGAGATAGTGGTTATTGGGGAGGGGCCAGGGAGAGAGGTCTATGCCTGGTTTATTTTCTGTCTATTTCAGCAAAGATCATTTCACTGATGAAATTAGGCCAGTGGACCAATTTTTAAAGGGGATCAAGGATGGAAAGGTATCCATGGGGAACTATGCAAGGGGCAAGGCTTAGGTCCCCCACAAGAGGCCGATGGATGAGCTTGCGGATGTTTGAGGTATGAAAAATGAGCTTCTCTGTCTCCAGAAAATAGAAAAGGCTGTCTTCTTTTTAACCTTTATAATTCCCCTTCTATTCTCTGTGACATTCATTCAGCTGCCAAGAGCGTTTGGCAAGGTTTGGGCCAGCGAGCACACTTTCAGTGACCGCTAACCTTGGTATGTCCTGACACTTATGATGAGTGTCTGCAGGACACAGAAGGCAGGCAGCCTGCTATGTCAGGCTTTTATTATGTACTGCAGAGGCTAGGGACAGTCAGTTTAATAAAACAAATCATCCTTGAAGGTAAAGCAACTGGGAAGAGGAGGAGGAAGACAGGGGAAAATGTGTCTTTGCCACTCATTCTGATAAAAAAAAAAAAAAGGACAGCAAACTAACAACTCACACACACATATGCGTGCACACACACACAACCCTCGGGGTGTGTGTGTGTGCGCGTGTGTGTGTATGCACACACATGCGCACAACCCAGCCACAGACAGCAGACTTGAAAACATCCTCCCATTTTCTCCATTTCATGGAAGCCCACAAGGCCCTCTTGCTGTGAGGAGACTCAAGTACAGACGATTGTGATGAAATTGGTAGACGCTGATAGCCAGCCCCCTTCAGATTTATGAGTGCCTTCAAGTACCTCATCGCAATATTATTCCCCTCCAAATATCAAGGCAAGGAGAGGCGGGACCGTTCGGGGTGAGGCTCCTATATTGGGATGCCTTTTATCAGAGCAAAGTTTCCACTCTCCTCTCCTGAAGAACACTCCGCACAGCAGCTCCCACAATAGCTTCAGAGTCCCAGCCAGAGACTTTGGAGGCTTTTGTTTTTCCCCTGTGGCATGTCCAAAGGCATGGCCCTCCCTCCCCCTCCCAGCAGCCCTGCATTGTCTTGCATTCCAGGGACTTGATTGACTGTTGCCACCTGATGCTGAGGAGATACTCTAGGGTTCATTCTGCACATTGTTGGGTTCTATTAAAAGAAACCTAGATAAGGGATTACTTGTCACTAAGGGATTTTCTGCAGATGTTTATTAGTGATTGGAAATCCATTAGGTGTGAAGAGGTACAGAAAAATCAAGGCAGTATTATTCTCAGAAGACTGAATTCTAAAGCACCACCACCCCCAACTTTACTCTGTTCAATGGAGTTGGGGAAATGGTTCTAGAAGAGAGGTAAGGGTCTCTTTTTCTCATGGGTGATATTTCTCCCTGTGGATGGAATTCTTTGGCGGTCTCAGAAGACAAGCTGCTACCCATCAGCCTGCTTCTCTGGAGCCACCAAAAAAGATGAACTGCTCTAGTATTAGAGGATCTCGTTATAACTTTATTTTATGTGACCCAGTTTGTTGCAGGATTATTGCCTCAAAGTAAGCACTAAATGAGCAAACAATTTCATTTGTTTGCAAAGAATTCACCCCTTCCCAAGCATAAACCAAAGACAAAGTCTCCTCCTGAGATCATCGTATCAGTCTCATTTATTTTGAACTTCCTAGATCTTCTGTGGTTTGTTTCAATCACAGATCACAGCTTGTCCAGGTTTTGATGCCTCAGATAAGTAGGAATAACTGAAAATGCATTAAAAAAGAGCAAAAATGGTTTAATGGAATGACACCTGGACAAGTTATTTTTCATAAGTCTCTTAATCGCATAATTTCTTCATCTCATAGACTCACAGTTTCTTCCTGTATAAAATGATGATTTCGGAGATCTGTTCCAATTTGTTAAATTCCATCTTTTTAAAAAATTCCTTTTTTTTTAAGTATTGAGGGAGAAGATGAGTGTGATGCTAGAGCAATATGGAATAAAGCAGAAGGCGAGATCTCATTACGATCTATCAAAGACTATTCAGAAGAACGCTGCTAAGCATTATGGGGGATGTGAGAGTAGAAACCATGGCTCTTTATCTAAAGACAACTTCGATAAATTCATTACAACTAGATGTAAGTAGGTGAAAAGATAAATAATATCAAGACAAGTACAAAAGATGTTAAAGGACAGCCCAAGAGTACTACTAAAAGAAACGAATGTTTTAAAAAGGATAAAACCCACCAAAAATCATTAAGAAGCATGGCAAATGATAAGCATAGTGAGGTGGATGCTGCACACCACCCCTGCCCCCCACCCCCCCACACACAAGAAGTTAATTTGTTTTCAGGCAAACGCTAGAACTACCCTTCCCTCCCCCTAGTGCTGACTGACACTGTTCTAGATTTATCTTCCTCCTGCTCCCCCATCCCCCACCCCCCACCCGGCTCCCAGACCCGTGGGCTCCTTGGAGTGGGCGGGGCTTCCAGCCTTCTCTGACTTCATCTGGAGCAGCTGCGGTCCTCTCTGTCCCTCACAGCTCTCTGCCATGCCATGTCACACCGCCGAGTGTTCAAGGAACGTAGATCTTCGTCACGGCTCTGTTGCCAGTGGCCAGTAAAACCACACTTCTTTAAATGTTTATTCTAATAAGTGCTCACGATTATGTTTCTGTAGCTTTTGGCTAACAGCTTTCAAACCAAGTAGAGTGGGTATCCTCACTGCCGAACTGCCCTCCAGCCAGATTCCTTCTCTCAGTAATGCCCATTTGATCAAATGTGAGGGATCGTTTGGGGAGAAAGTGGGGAGAGTGCTCAAAAAAATTGCTGAATGACGTTTCACTTACTAGTCTAAGGTGAGTGAGAGTGCTTATCTCTCCCCCAGGCCCCTCCCATCCCACAAATACTCATGTATATGCAGGAGGTTTGGAGAAAAATCACCAGAGTTTTGTAAAACTTCCAGATGAACTCTGCAGGAATGGCCATTGGGGCCTACGGGTTTGCACATTAATAGGGGACAAGGTGGTGTTTTGATGGTTTTTTAGGCAGTGCTGGGAACTATGTGGTGAGAAACTGGCCAATGTGTGCGTCTTTGGGAGGGGCCGCTCAAAGTTCTTCCTGTTGCTAGGCTCTGATTGGCCACAGGTGGGGGGCCTTTTTTTTTTCCCCCCTATAAAGTAAATAGATTTATTTTAAAGGATAAGTGACTTGCCACTGGAAGCATTGAACTTCTATGTCCAATAGTTTTAAATGTTTAAAACAGTCTGTGTAAAAATAGTGACCATTCTAGTTTAATTTAACAGTCACTATCATTATAGAAAGGTCCATTGCACAAATTGTGAAAAGGTGGGGAGAAAGGGATCGATTATGTTCAACGGGACAATACCTCCCTTTTTGTTTGATAAGTGACATGTCTTAACTGACGTGAAAATCTTTCATCTCTTCTATATGTGTAGACAGATCTGTCTACACATACAACTATAGGGCATTTTCTTCCTCATATGTCTGCACTTACTGTAAAAATAAAACATTATTAATGCAAAAGTACCCCACTAAAAGAAATCTACTGAGCATCAATGTGTACTTGGAAAATTATGAGTTCTTGGAATGATTCTGTGAATTCATTATCTTGAGATGGGGAAAGACAGGCCATGCTTTAGGATACTAAAAGAGAATATCACTAGCTACTCCTTTCCCTAGACAAGAGGTCAGACTATTAAATAAACAATTAAGAACACACACACACACACACACACACACACACACACACACACTATACATATATACTAATTGCTGTGGAAGAAAAGGATTGAAAAAATAGGGATCCTAAAAAAGAATATTTGTTGAATATTTATCTTGGGCTATAACGACTTTGAACAATTCCCTTGATCTCTTTGAGCCTCGGTTTTCTCACTGTAAAATGGGGATAATAACACCTCATGGAGATGTTAGGGGATTGAATGACATAATTCACGTTCAGTTTGTAACACATCGCCCAACACTTAATAAGCACTACAAGAATATTAATTTTTTTTATTATTATTAGCTATATAAATCACTTTCTTATGGAGCGTATCTCATCTCAAGGTAAAGAATTTTCTGGTGTATAATTTTAAGATTCAGTACAAATTTTATATTTTAGGACTCAGAGTTAATGTCATTATCTCACTCCTTTTTGTGTGTAGAGTGCTTTATAGTACAGATTACTTCGATATACAATTTACCATGCGAGTCAACCCTCTGGTTCAAACACGCAACTCGGACTTTGGTTTTCTTGGGCTTAGTTTATATCAAAGGCCAATTATTTATCCGACTTTTGAGAACACATTTTGTTTTCGTAATGGAAATCCAAAGGAAATAGGATTCACAGTTTGAAAGACTGGTTGGAGACTTGCTTCTGGAATACACTTATTTCATTAATGCCCTAATATTCTCAATGGAATCCTAGCTTTTCCACTGGTCTGCATGTATCTTTGGCCTAGGTCTTTCTAAAACTCTACAAAGCTGTCAACCTCCACATTACAGTGCTGCTATATATAACAACTTTACATAAGAGAATAGAGGCCGGCCATTTTTAGAAAATGCAGGTGCCATGTAAGCCCCTTTCTCAAACGAAGAACTTAGCTCAGTTTCCTTTGAAGAACTGGAGACTTGAAACTGAAAACTTTATTAATGCCATTGTCTCCTTGTATCAGCAGGTTCCAGAGAGATTCCTGGAAGTTGCACAGATCACATTACGGGAGTTTTTCAATGCCATTATCGCAGGCAAAGATGTTGATCCTTCCTGGAAGAAGGCCATATACAAGGTCATCTGCAAGCTGGATAGTGAAGTCCCTGAGATTTTCAAATCCCCGAACTGCCTCCAAGAGCTGCTTCATGAGTAGAAATTTCAACAACTCTTTTCGAATGTATGAATAGTAGCAGTCCCCTCTGGATGTCCAAGTTCTACGTGTCTAGGTTTTGATTTCATATATATGTGTGTGTGTGGGAGGCATGGATGTGTTATGAAATCAGCTGGGAATTCCTCCTCATCACCTTTCTCTCGACTTCTTTTGTTTTCCATTGCAAGGGGATGGTTATTTTCCTTCTGCCTTTAGTTTACTTTTGCCCAAGGCCCTTAACATTTGGAGACTTAAAATAGGGTTAATTTTCAGGGAAAAAGGAATGTTGACGTGTGTAAAGTTTATATTAGCAAGGAAGGGCATTCGTTAAAGATGCTTCTGCCTGACGGATGGTATATTGTGAATGGCGGTTGGCAGAGGGGGACCCACGACACAGCACAGCTCTACGGTGATGTGTCTCTTGTTTTTACTGCTAAGAAGGTTGGAAAACTCAATGAAACCACTTCATACACTTAACTCTTTGGTTTAAACTCAGTAAGTAGCTTTTTATTTCATGTTTAAAAATAACGCCAATGGCAGATGAATAACTTATTTTTAAAGTACCGCAAAAGGCCAAATTTCAAAAAGAAAAATAATCACTGTCAAGCCTTTCCTAAGAGAAATGGCAGATACCCCAAACTAGTACCAACTTCTCATGGAGGCAAAGCAATTTTTTCACAAAACTGACTCTTCTAAGATGAGACTGGAAATTCATCCATGATCCTCTAGTCACCTCTCTAAATTTTCCAATAGGTTCTTCTTCATAATAAGTGAGTCTATATCATTCTTCATAGCAAAAAGCCCCTGTAACTTGTTATCATTTTCTATTTATCTTGCTTCAGATATTAAAAGGCACATAAGTTTCAAATTTACTCTTTGCTCAAATTTGTTTATATGCTTACAAGAATTATTATTTCTGTTTACTATTTAACACTTCCACCCCCCCCCACCCCCCCAAAAAAACCCACTATTTTCTGAATATCTTCCTATAGTCAGGAACAAAGGACATCCCCACTTGACCATAAATTTCCTGCTTACGCTAGAAGTTTGTTGACAGCCATTAGCTGACTTGATCTTCACCTCCTGAGAGGAGCGTGTATGAGAATGACCTATTTTCATATACAATTCCACACTACCCTGATGGATAGTTCACAGCGGTGACAGTCTAATTAAGTGTTTCTTCATTTTAGGTGTAGCATTTTAAAGCAATTGATAAAATCTCTTCTAATTCAGAAGCTAGTATTGACCAAAATGGGAGAAGAGTGTATAGCATAGCAAAGTTTGGGGATCAACCCAAAAGACACAATTTTAGCACACATAAGAAAGCTAGCTGCTACTTTATGCTTTCTTCGATGGTTCTCCTCTTTTTTTCTTTTTCTCTTTTTCCAGTTTTTCAAAGGTAGACAACGTCCCATATTTGCTCTTAAAAAGTCGTGTGGCATTCACACTTGTTTTCTTAGATGGATTTCGTGTGCAGATGCAGTAAGAATTCCTTGTTCACTCTCATAGGTTTTTCCTGACCCTCCCTTCCCCTTAAGTAATTTGATTTGATATACACCTCCTAAAATGACACAGTAACAGACTCGGTATTTAGATCATAGAGAACATAAATACTATTTTTCCTTCAATTTTATAAAAATCCATCTGACTTCGGAGAATGCAGGTCGACCCACGTGACTAACCAGCTGACCCAATCGCTGTAATTTAACATCGTTTATAAATTCTGCTGATGGACAGGAATGTATGAAGGCAGTTATTGTCAGCACAAAGCCTTAAAACCTGCTGACTTTAAACGAAACAGCACAGTCCTCTGATGGCCCGCATCACTGAGGAAACTAGCCAGCCCCCGCAGTGTAGACAGAGCACCGTGGCGTGGGCTGGAACACCACCGGTTTCGCTCTGCGCCCACAGACACATCACGTGGCTTGCACTGTCTTCCACAACGCACCCAGAGCCATCAGATCCGATTTGTTCTTGGTCCAGCTTGCTCGAGGAAAAAAAAAAAAAGTTCAGATAATCATTACCTTGGAATAAAATGCGAACCAAAAAAAAAAAAAAAAATTCAATCAGCATAAGGTAGGGAAGCAATCTCAACCCTTGGTCACACTCTTTTGCCTCGCTTCTTGTAAAAGAGTGTGGCATGCACTGTCCACGTCAGATACAACTGGGTCTTTGCGTTTCCATGTAATTCGTATCAGCGTTGGGTTGCCGTTTGCGAGGTAAAAGGCAAAACCGCGGTGTGTTCACCTGTGTGCTCAGATCGCTCGAATCTTCTGGATCCGGGGCAAATTCGGTATTGATTCCAGACTTATCTGGATTTTTAGTATTATTCTCCCCTGCCTCTCTAATTTAAATAGCCAAATTAAGCAAAAGTGCGTGTTCACAACCAAATGCTGATGCTCTTATCAACGATAACATCCCCTCGATGTTCACTGAGGCATAGAAATTACTATGGAGTAGAAATTGCAGCGTGAAGATAAGCTCACCTCATCGTTCTGGAAATAGAACTCAACCACCTTGCTTTAAGGTGTTTTCCTCCCCTTTTGCAATTGTAAAACATTGTGCCTCCCAGTGCATTGGAAAATGACAAAAACCTGTCTCTCAAAATTCCTATTTAACAGGTTTTTTTTCTTTAAATCACCATCTTTCAAATCTTAACTCTCACCAAGTGAAAATTGGCTACTTGGGAGAAAGTTAACTTTCTATGGTGGGAGAGCAAAGGATGAGGGACAGTTTACATAGAAAAAAATAAAATAAAAGTCTAAAGTCCATGTTGAAATACCACATTACCACTTATTTTCTGCTAACCCTAAATTATTTTTGCATATACACTTGAGACTATAGTCTGTGCCTAGACCTAAAATGCACCAGCGGGAGGATTTTAAAAAATCCTTCAAAATACCAGTTTTTTCCCACAAGTACAATTGTTCTTGTGCCTTCTGTGGCTTTCGATTTCATCTTTTTGACTTTATTTCCAATTACTACGGCTGCAATAAACACTAGATTCTTTTTTTCTTCTGGCTGTTTGACATAACGTTGATAGCTATGCATATTTTGTGTCTTTTTAAAACAAAGCGGGAGAATACGTTTTTGAAGAAGAGAATTTTTAGAACAGTTTGATACCGCAAATTATTTTTTTCCTCAATTGTTTGAGCAGCATTCGAGTTTTGAAAATTCTTGTAGAAGCCAATTTTTTGTAACTGTGGTGCAGATCTTGTGTTTTCTTAGCCTAATAAAAAGTAGTATAGAAGCAATATTTCATACCATGTGCTATATATGTGTGTGCAGATGTGTGAACATAAAAACACACACATATACACACATGTAAAAATATACATATATATATGCGTGTGAAGTGGAAAGCTTACCTTTTCCTATCTAGATTTAAGGACCTATTTTAGACATTTGTTATGTTTTGTGAAAAGAATGTTCTATTTGCAGCAACAAAACATTTAATTCTTACTGTATCTCTGGCTGTTTAATGAGGACGTTTCACATTAAATGGTAAAAAACAATGTGGAAGATGGTAGAATGTAGTAATTATTTAAGGAACTGTTCACTCACATATTCCTGAAGTTTGCTTTGTGCCTCCGAGTATTATTTAATTAAAGTGTTTTATGTTTGCGGAATCTTTGTTGCTGTACTAAGGATGTGGGTGAATATCATTTAAAAAAAAAATTTAAAACAACAAAAAAAGCAAAACAAAAACACTAAAGCAAGAGGGGAACTTTTATAAAGCAATGTAAATATTTAACCTCATGGCTGTTGTTACGTAAGACATGAGATTTTAATAAATAACTACATTCTCACAACATCTGTTGAATTTATTATGAACACCAGTGACTGTATAGACAGTTGAAAGCATTCTTGAAAATCCTGCTCTCTACTTTTAAAAGATAACAGTCTCTTTCATCAGATGTCAAGGGCAAGGGTAATGCAGTTTCTGTAAATTTATGAAATTTCTTTTCTATGTACATGAAGACATATAGTAAGTAACTCCCTCCCCCACCCCCACCCCCCACACGCATACACACACAGGTTAATATTAAGTCATAAAGCTAAGGATTTGAGGGTTTTAAAAATAGGATGTCCCTCAGAAGCAATCATAAATTCATTAAAGAAAAAGTGGTTCACAGACTCCCCTGACAGAAGCAGTGTACATGTGAGGACAGAGAAAATCTTTTTGCCATGTATATTATAGAATATTCATTGGTGTGAATAGTACAAATGTTTCCTTCTGGTACAAATTCTGTGTTTGTAAATTACAAGAAGCATTGTTTTCAAAAAGCTCCCCTTAAAAGAATGTAACTGGTTTATATGAGTAAGCAGTTACTGTATTGCACTTAAATGTTATGTTGAAGGAAATGCAGCTTTGTTTTCTGTAGATCTGTTGGTTGTAAACCATCTATAAAACTAAAGCTTAAATGCTCATGTTCAGAGCTGGGATCAAAACTGGTATTTAACCTTTACATCTTCTTATAATTATCCTTCTAAGAATATAACAGAATCTGGAAGCATCTGGGCTTTGAGTCTTTTCAGCTGAACCCTCTCTCAAATCTGACACCCCCTAAAATGCACAAACGTCAACAGAAAAGGCAAACGGACTGGCCCTCTTTTGCAAAAATGCATTCGTTCTGTATTTTTTAAATATTCTAATTCTCCATGTGGCAGGGGGAGTGTTTTAAAATCGTATATTACCACTTCAAAATGAGAATGAGAAAAACAAACGTGTTTGGGATTGGTCTCAGCGCTACCTAGAAGAATCAAAGGTCGTGGCTTCCCCGATATTGTCCCAGCCATTTCTCATATGTATATAGTATAAACCGTGACAAAACACTGCCTTTATATTATTTAGCAATATGTTGTAAATAGCATTATTAAGCTCTTTTTTTTTTGTAATAAAGATCCTTTGATTTGAATATAGTACAATAACCGATACAGTCAATTTTTGATTTTTTTTTTTTTTTTAGCTAGAGGCAATTTCAATTGTGGATTTTTGTTGTTGTCTATTGTTCTGAAGACTTTGCATAATTTATTGGTTTAATTTATCCTAATTTATTTGATGAAGGTGTACAATTTTGTATTACCAAGGATGTACTGTAATATTAATTGATATGATTTTAAAAATGAGACTCCCTGTCCATATTAAAAAGAAAATAAAAAGGTGCAGTAGACAATTGATTTTAAAGTAAAAGTAAAAAAAAAAAAAATTAGTTTGGCAGCTACTAAATTTTAAAACAGGAAATAAAAAGTCGTTGGGGGGGAGGGTGGGAAGGGGGTTTTACTTTGTGTGTTTTAAGCTTTTGTATTACTCTCCAAACTTTTACCTTTTGCTTTGTACCACTTAAAGGATACAGTAGTCCAATTGCCTTGTGTGCCTTCCATCTTCTCTTAAACTGAATGTATGTGCAGTATATATGCAAGCTTGTGCAAAATAAAATATACATTACAAGCTCAGTGCCGTCTGATTTTTTTAAACATGTGACATTTCGTTTTTGGACCGGTTTTGAATCATAGGACGACAGATCAGTCACGACCGTAAAATCAATCATGGACTTTTCCTTTCATTACAGTTCTTAATTATACAAACCTAACCAATACATGCATACATGCAGCTCCTAGAAAGGATCATTTTTACTGCAGACACTTGCAGTAATCAGCTAGCTTTCTCTCTGAAACCTCTTCTCACAGATTTAACTTCAGCGCTCAAAATTCAAAAACAATGAAAACTTTGGCTCACAACAATGTTATGAGCTCAATTCAGATGAACAATTGCTAATGTCTAATGATCCGAAGAACAAGGAAAGATGGCCCCAGAAGTCACAAGATGGCAAATATATTACTTGAAATATGGGAATGAGAGCTTGTACTGTTTCTACTCTAGTTGAACCCAGAACTAAGTGGTAATGTAAAATTTCGAGACCTTTCTAAAACGTTCCTCTAGACACGATTGTCAGCATGTTTCAAACTAAAAACATGCTGGTTGTGGGGCTTTTAAAAATTTCCTTTCTCTCTCCCTGTGGTTTAAAGTCACGTTGAATCATAAACACGAATGAGCAGAAATCATTGCATACTTGAGATTGACTGTGTTAATACACCATTCACAGCTGTACTTCCCTTTCTGTCTTCCATATTATTATAGACAGCCTTCTTAATCTCTCAGATTTCTTTTGCTTTTGCCTAAATAATGAAAACTTTATATTTTGACTCTATTGACATGAAGATGCTTAGAATCAATGCAATATCAAAACTGCTAAGTGTTAACGGTATTTTTCCATTTTCAGCTGTTTTTCTATCAATAGCACAAATTTAAATTCCAGCCTTCCTAACTAAATTGTGCAAAAGGGCATGACTATGTCCACTTAGGCCAAAATATTTCGATTGGAAAAAAAAGGATTCCCGCCCCCCCCACCCACCCACAACACCTTCTACCTGGTCTTGAAAGGGAGAAGACATTTTCAGTAATGTAATGATTCTTCCATCTTCTTGTACTTATTTAATACTGATCTGCTTTAAACCAGATTAGATAATCCAGGTAGCGACTAAATCGCTAAGAAGTTGTAGCAGGTGGTAATGTTTTCTGATAGGAGGTTTATTAAACATGTAGCTTTAAATCATTACTTTTGTGACTAAATTATCTGACAGCATCAGCCTGGAATAATGTGCACCACTGTTCTCAGCACTGACCTGAACCCTGATCACAAACCTTGTTCCACACCCACCTGTCTTGATGTCTGCCAGTTCCCATTATACTTGAAACTATAAGCTTCGCAAGCTAATAATAAAGAAAAGGTGGATTTTATTCACTCTTCTCTTCATTCATCATCATAAATGATTTACAAGTTTTTCTTAAAGACTAACACCTAAAAATTATCACATTTTCACGATTAATGCATGCTGAGGTGAGGGATAGAGGCCCCTGAATAAAAATCAGAGGAAAACGTCAAATATTTGCATTGTTTCACCAGGTTTGTGGGTCTATGAACAATCCTGTATTTTAAAAGGCATAAAATGCAAGGGACACATATATAAAGAAAAATAGCTAATACGATTTTAGAAAATGGCTAATATCCAAGCAAAATTGTAAAAGATTACTAAAGAAAGAAATGATGCTACACTGCTTTTCACTAACAATATAACCTTTTGTAGGGAGGGTCAAGACTCTGGGATAAAACTCTAAAGGGTGACTTTTTTAGCCAAAGGAAAAATAATTAAGAGAGTGCTGCTTTGGGTGTCAAAACAAACAAACAAACAAACAAACAAACAAACAAACTAACTCCAATCAATTCATTTCTAAAACCTTTACAGAGCCTACCCAGGGAAACCAAGGCAAATCACAACCCTTGAGTGTCCAAGAGAATCCCAAGAATTATAAAAAGGCTAAAGGAGTCTTAGAATCATTGCAGTCGCCATGTTGACTTTCTTCAAAGGATTTCTATGTGAAAAAAAAAAAAAAGTTTATTAATATGTTTTTGAAAAAAATAATAAAATATTTTTGCTTCTCGTAAGAAAGGCAATTTAAGCTGCAGGAGCAAGCGAGGGCGAGATTCGGAAGTTGGCCAAGTGTGACTCTATCTTTTTCTCTCTGGGATCCATTCTCCCTTCAGTGTCTCTGCCTGTCACAGGTATTTAGTGCTCCTATGTGGCCCCAGCCATCCTCTGTTCACAGGGATGAACCATCTGGGAAGTTAACATTAAGAGATCACTGTCTAGGTGTGTTTCTCCCCTGGTAGTATGTGCATAAAAATATACATGGCACACAGCAATACTTTTTACATTTTCATATCCGGTCCAAGGACTCTGAATGAGAGCAAGGAGGGGCTGAAGGCCTTCTTCTTCAAACAAAAGGCCAGGTCTTTCGCATGGTATCTCACCTTACCTGAACGCAGTACCATCTGCCCAGGCACTTCTGCCTCCATGACCTTCTTTCCCTCCCGCTCCAGAACCTGTCTCCTTGCCCACAGTCACAGAGCCCTCCCAAATGTTCCCAAAATCGATAATAAGATCTCACAGAAAGGGGGACCCTTCTCCACTGGAGACTGGCTTATTTTCCTGGTTACAGAGGAAAATGATTAGCACTGAAGAAATGTTGGAGATAATCTAACTCAGTGGTTTTTATTACCTAGATCTCTAGGGTAATGTGGTTATTAGCTCAAGGGCCACCAGACTGGGACCTCTTTTAATCAAAGGAGTTTCATCTTTATATCAGGATGCAATAAAATGTTCATTTGAAAAGAGCAGTTCTCTACTTAAAACAACAATGATCTCACTGAGTACGATAGAACAGATCTCTAAGTGCGAATGTGAGTCTTAAATAACAAGTAGGTTCTGTCAAAACTTCATTTAAAGAAAGGAGTTCTCTGCTGAACAACACAATACTCATGGGGTAGAGTGAGAGAGCTTTAACGATGAATGTAAAAATTAAAACAAAAATTAAAATAAAAATTGCTTATGTGAGTTCTATCAATCCTTAAACAAAAAGATTATTTTTATTCCATGGAGATAGCACAGAGCCTGACACATAACTATTAGTTTCCTTTCTTCTCCCCCAGTTGGTGGCTTTTGTCATCTTGCATGCTTTCTTAAGTTGTGAGCTAAGATAACATCCAGACACATCGCAACTTCCCAAGACATTCAAATTTTGAAGAACATAAAGGTTCTCTAGAAATTGAAGGCTTCTGTCCCACCCGTACCATTTCCCTAGGCCCTTGCCCTCAGCCTCAGACATATAGCTGCTGTGGCCACACCTCCAGCCAACCAAGCTTGGGTAGGCCCCAGAATAGGAGTGGAGCAGCTTAGAAAGATTAAGGTACCATAACAGACTGAAACAGAATCACTCAGGCTGCCTCTACCCTGGCAAAGGGGAGGGTATTATTTGCAAAGCCCCCTGCCGAGTGGCCCAGGTGCTAGCTAGACAGGCTCAGGAGATAGTTTGGCAGCCACCCTGGAAAAAATGCCTGTGTCTCTGCAAATAAATCTGCTGGTGGAGAAAGCATTGGGTTTTCCCCAGTGTTTGTGCAAATAGTACTCTATGCTTTGCTGTTATTGGAAATTCCTTGGTATGAAAATAGGAGCTATGGATTTCTTGTCAATGTCGTTCCCCTTGACCTGTTGGGAAATAATTACAAAAATTGATGGTCTTATTTCCAGTTATTCACAACTGGAAAATCTTTGATAAGCAAAGAAACGTTTTCTCTAAATTCCCATTTGCAGCTCAGCAATGGGCGTAAGGTTGAGCAAGAAAGTCTTGAAGTCTGACGCAGAGGAGGATAAGCGATCGTGTACTCAAGCATGCATCTGAGTGTTAGGTATCTATATGCTAGAAAAACTGATGAATAATTCTACGCTGCCAATTGAGTATTATTTCTGCCTTTCTCCATTTGATATCTCAGAGTTTACAGCATCAACACTATGGTTAAATAGGTGAGAAATTGCAGCGAAATGGATGAATTTCTTCACAAAAAGAAGGTGTCAAAATTTACTCTAGGAGTAAAAAGGAAAGAAAAGAAAAAGAAGCCAAAGCCATAGAAGAAATTGGAAACATTAGCCAAAAAACAATCTCCTTTCTTTTCTTCTCCCAAAGGCACCTGGTCTTTATAGTTTTATGCGTGAATTCTATCAAATATTCAAAAATGGATCATACTGGATAAACGGATCTAAATCAATGCAAAAATCCTAAATAAAATATAAGCAAATCCATTTCAGCAGAATAGTTAAAAAAAAAAATACTATGCTATAAACGAACGGGGTTCATTACTTGTAACAAACTGGGATGAAGAAAGATCTAGACTTACTTCTGGGTGAGAAGCATAAAAATTTTCCTGATATGTTGTTGTTGTTTTTTTTTTTTTTTGCCTGCTAATGAAAATGGAAACAAATATTTCTTGTTGGGGCTGCCAGCTAACTTAAACACTACGTGCGACTGCTTCCTAATTTCTTCTCTTACTAAAGCCAAGTAGCCTTTGCTCTTTCAGCCGTTTATTTTGCCAGGTTACCTAATTCAGAGGCCATGTCCCATTTTAATATGTCTTTTTGGAACTCTGAGTCTTGGAAAAAGTCAGATTCACCTAGTAGAGCTTTAAGCATTTCCTCAGTAATCTTTTAAAAAAGAAATCCAGAAAATTAATGCAACTTAAAGGTAGTCTCTTCATTCTATAAAAGGAATCATGACAATTTCATTTTCTGGACTATCGACTTAAAATTAAAATTTGTTTATATTCTAAGAAGACAGGGTAAGATAACAGACTCTAAAGAAGCATTGACTTGGGCAGCTCTGCCCCAGGCGATTTGGTAAAGCTCACGAGAATCGCATTCTAAGCAATAAAATGTTGGGGAGGAACTTGGCAATATTCATGATGCTTAAAAATGTGCCTGCTTTTGCCTCACCAATCTACATCTAGCAGTCAACCTTTTAGAAATAGTTGCACTTAGGAACAGATAAGAATCACAAAGGCACATACTTAGTTAGGTTAAAATGTGATTTTTTTCCTTACAACTCAACTTAATCTCTACTTCAAGCTCCTTTTTGTCTGATGGTAGAAAACAGTCTAGTCACTCTCAGACTAGCTTCCACCTTTTCCGCTCCCTTCCTAGGCGTTGGTGAGGAGGCTTCTTGGTTCTTGGCTGGTGTTTAAGCATGCTTTTCTCTCTGGTCCTTGAGCAGGGAGTCCTGAGGCATCGGATTCCAGGTTGTCACCAGAGTGCCAGGCTTTGTGCCATTACTGCATTGGGCTTTTGGGTTCACACCAATTTCCACTGAGGCATCCTCAGGCCATCGTTGGCTTACTTTCTTCCCTGTCGTATTTTCTCCAGTGGTCTGGACACAGGAATATTTGTCTTTTTTCTCAAGCCATTCTGAGTCTGAGGCCCTCTGCTCCCGGTGTTCATAAAATCTGTACCCTTCCTAGCCACGGCATACCAGCCCAGGGCACTTTGCATGGCTACTATATTCTAGGTGACAGGTAGGACATAGATAGAAATTCCTTCCACCAGACCCCCCAACATACTTTGCTGTCTTGTCACCTCCATCCAAGTCCTAGGCTCAGCCCACGACATAAGGAGCAGGCCTCTTTGCGGGAACAGGGTCTGATTAAGTCTCTCTTCTCTTAGGCGTTTTGCCCCCAAGTCCAGGAAAACTCTCAGCCAGACAGGCTGGCTCCTCACCTGTTACCTCTCTCTTCTTTGTTGTGGATGAAACTTTATGCCTTGATTCCTTTGGTGCTTAACAGTCTTTTTTATCAAAAAAAAAAAAAAAAAAAAAAAGCCAGACCAGGCAAGTTAAAAGCCTTGACTTTCAAGACTATTGTCTCAACACTGAGTTTTAAGACCTTATATAGAAATTGAAAAGTTAAAACCCTGATACATTATTCTCTGCATTTGCTCCATGAATCCCTTCTAGAAGCTGTGACTGTCTCTGACTGAACAAGGAAGAATCACAGATACTGGTTTGGGAAGACGTCAGTTAATGTGTCTAAATTTTATGTGGCATGTTTAGGAATAGTCCTTGTGGAATTATATGTAATAATGGAAAATTGTCGACAAACTAAATGTCCTTCACTGGGTAAACTATTAAAATAAATTGCTACCTTACATCTCTTTAAAGTAAATTTAACTCAGATAGAACTGACCCCAAGAATAACTGTTTCTCTATTCCACAGCCATACAAAAATTTAACGTTTTTATAAAGTTGTATATGTCCTTTTAGTTGTAAGATTCACGTTTTAAGTCCATAGCCTATGGAATATTAGGTATCCACTAAAAGTCTTGGTATCGAATGTGCTCAGTAAATGGTAGAAGGAAGAGGAAGTCGGGCAGGAAGAATTATTGTTAAACGGGGAGTGGGAAACATGGCTGTCCTCACAGGGACATCACTGGATTTTAAACGTCACCTCAGCATTGGTGCCTTATTCCTTTTTTTCTCCTTTTCTCAATAATAGCCCCAATCGACCCTTGCTGAGCACATGGAAAGGGAAGCAAGCAAGGTACACAAACAGGAGAGAGCTATGCACCCCGTCTTCAAAGGGAGTACGCTCTGAGTGGTTTGTAGGAGTGGGTGTGATGAACGGGAGGGAGGGGATCAAATATGCAGAAGGCGCATACATGTCGGCCTTGCTCAGTGCGATAATGAGTTTGCAGTTTCCTATCACAGGTAAGGAAGAAATGGGGAAAGAGGTGGGAAACTTTATTTAGGAAGACCAGAGTTCAGGGCGAGTGATCAGGGAAGAAAGTAACTTGCGAAACAGATGGCACAAAAATCATGCTCTAAGTCTGGGTGGAGGACAAAAGGCAGGCACAGAGGGAGGTATTGAAGAAGGCGCACACAGACGCTGAAACTGTTCTGGGCTTTGTGAGATTGAGTGCTCACGATTCTGGGAATTGGCGACTTGGGAAGGATGTGGCTGGAGGCAGAGGGCCTCTAAGCCACCCACACCCCCACCTGGCCTGACCTCTCACCCTGAAGCCTCAGGAAAGGGAAAATCAATGGGTTCCCTAAGTGCAGGAGCCCAGGGTCTGTGGCTGGAATTTGACCCATGCAGAGTGTTTACTGATCTAGAGACGGATAGGTTCAAATGAGCTCATCATTATCTTGAGAGGAAATTATGGAACACAGACCAAGACAAAGCCACATTTTATTCAACGAAAATGTACACCTCCTCCCCTCCCATAATGCACACAATAACACATAAAATATCCACCGAGTAACCTATTCTCCAAAAGTCAGGTTTGAAAGATCAACAAATAGGAAATTATGAGCTTACAGAAAACCAAAAAAGTTACTCCAGAATATCTTAAAGCATTTACCTCCCTTGCGGATCTATATCCTCTTTTTTTTCCCCTGCAGTTTGCAAATATTGACTAAGTTCAAGGGCAGGGGTATAAGGTCTAACTTCAGAGTTAGCATGAGGTGAAATACTTAAGATGGTGCAATCCTGTCCTAATGAAGAACATATTAGATCCTAAGGTTGGTTATGGGCAGTTCTTGTCCCCTGACCCAGTTGATATTTGTTTTATCAAGTCAGGGACTATTTTTGTCATCATTGTTAATCTCCCTCTTGCCAGATCTGTTTTGGCCGAGGGCATGCACTTGAGGTATGTTAGAAGAATGAAGTGCAGTATTGTGGGAAAGAATTATCACTAATTCTGTCTGCCTACAGCTTCCTCAGCCCTGTTCATCTGATCTTAACACACTAAGCAAAACTGTAGATGGCAAGTCCATGACCTGGTTCCGGGGAGCAGATCTGGAGCTGAAAGAGCAACATTGCAACATTCTCCTAATGAGCGCAGGTCTTCATTCTGTTAGAAAGAATTTTGGCTGAGCCCTCGGGGGACAGCTTGACAGAATATTTTGTCAATAAAGAAACCTTCTGCTAAGTGGAAAGGTCCAACTCATTTAGACTCATCTTTGACCTCAATATTATACATCTCATCTCAAGGATTCCTGGAGACCTGTCCTAAGCTCTGGTAGACCTAGCTGGAACTCAGAATGAACTGGC
>NW_006432945.1:4728229-4766070 GCF_000325575.1 Pteropus alecto
CTTAAGTCTTAATTTCTCCGAGCCTCAGTTTCTTCATGTGCGAATAATAACAATGCTCTTGCAAGACCGTCATGAGGATTAAATGTGGTATTGTATCTGAAAGCATTTAACACAGTGCCTGTTGCTTAAAATGGGATTAATATGTTGTAGTCTCCTTCCTTCCGCTCAGCTCCTCCAGCTGCTGGTGTATCCCCTTTCTCTGCTGCATACATTTGACATAGTGGAATCAGGCCAATGATACCACTGGAGTGAGAATTAA
This sequence comes from Pteropus alecto, assembly GCF_000325575.1. NCBI lineage: Eukaryota > Metazoa > Chordata > Mammalia > Chiroptera > Pteropodidae > Pteropus > Pteropus alecto. The sequence goes on from NW_006432945.1 coordinate 4,728,489, forward strand.
CAAAGAAAAGAAAAGGTGACACAATGCTCAGAACAGCAATATTTGCTTTTAAGTGGTCTGAGTATAAGCCAAGTTGAAAGAATGCAAATATATATATATGTATATGTATATGTATATGTATATGTATATGTGTATATGTATGTATGTATGTATGTATATATATATATAAAACTTGTAGTTGTGTGACAGCTTCCTAGATCTGAACACAACCAACAGAAAATATCCATGTGGAGACCTTAGTTTGGGGAGATTTTTTTTTATCTAAATGCCATAGAGACCATCATATTCTTCCTTTGATATTAATGGAACTCAGTTACCCAGTGAGCTGATAAATCTGCTAGATGGTTTGTTCCAGGGAGAAGCAATAGTATTTTAGATTCAGAGCATATATTCTACTTAGAGGTCCACATACTAGCTCTTGTTTGAAAGTACCATATCTAAAACTTCTAGTAGATTATGTAATGATTAGCCACTTCCTCTCTTAGCATCATGAGAAAGGCTGGAATCCTAAGCTATATTCTCTTGTGGACATCCTGAGTTCTCTCTGGTGTCTCAAAACAAACTTGTTTCCTTATCTTTAGATAAAATGCCTATTTGCAAAGTAGATGGTCAAATGTGTATTTTGTATAAGCCGGTATTCAAAAATTCAGATGGCAATAATTACTTGCCTATGCAATACAATCAGGTCTCCAAGGTAGCCAACCAAGTCAGAGGGAAGATTAATGTGAATAACCGAGTACTGAAAATGTATTTATGTTTGATTTTGGAATGATAACACAACGCAGAGAGGAAGTCACACAGTAACTCTTGGATTTGGCCTCTGTTTCTTTACGCTCGGCATTTCCCAATAACACCAGAGCTAGACTGGAGGGAGGAATGGGAGGAGACCATAGAGGATACTCAATTAATATTTGGAGAATTGATGTATATCTCAATTTGTTTTTTCTATGTGTTAGCAGTAAACCACTAGAACATAAATGGAAATAAAATAACAACCTGTAAAATATTAGAAATAAAGCTATAAAACTATGCTGTAAAGATATAAATAAGACGTAAAGAAAGGAGGAGTCAAACAATAAAGATAACAATAATGATGATAATAATTAAAGGTAATGTTAATAGTAATTAACATTTATTATGTCCTTATAATGTGCCAGGAATTTTCTAGATGATTTCTTTAATCTCAGAAATCGTATGAGGAATTAATACTATGATCTTTATTTTTTAAAAAGAAGCAAACTGGGGCACATAAAGGTAAGGTAACTTTTGAACAGGAAGATCCAAAATTAAAAATAGTTTAATTTGCCTAAATTACTAAATAACTTTACTCTGTAAATTAACACAATCAATTTACTCTATAAATTAATGTGATCCTAATCAAACTTAGAGGATAATTTGTGGAAATTAAAAAAAAAGAAAGTGCTAAAAAAAAAAAAAAGCCAAGAAAGTGTTGAAAAATAAAAAGAGAATTGATTTAAAAAACTATTAAAAGTATAATAAAGTTCGGTAAGGTTATTAAATATCCTTAAGAACTTACCACAGAGCTCAGCACACAGAGAAAACTCAATAATTATTTGGAAAATCAAAGTATAGTAATGAATATCTACAAAATGCAGAAGCCATAAGTAAAAAAAAAGATATGCCTACACAAAAATGTCATAATGTACATCTCATAAGAAATAACAAAAAGACCATGGAAAAAGAGAAAATAAAGAAGGAGAAAATATATATTAGGTATGTGGAGACTACTAGCCTTACTATATAAAAAGCATCTATAAATCAATAAAAATTTGTACCACGCAGTGGTACAAGTGGTAAAATGGTCATGGAACACAAATAACCAAAATACGAGAGTGAAAATAAAGTGGGTAATGAATATCTGAAGATATGCTTAACTTCACTAGCAATCAGAGATGTGTAAATTAAAACGTAATACCGTTTTTTGCCAATTATGTTAGAAAAATAGAAAGTATTGATATTATTGAGTTTTGACGTAGGTATGGAGAAATGGGTAGATATTTCAGGATTATAAATAGATATTTTTTAGAGGACAAGTTGATAGTAACTATCAAAATTTAATATAATCTAGCAATTCCACATCCAGGAACTGAAAATATTCACAAAATGCACAAAAATATATAAAAATTTTCATTAAAGCATTGTTTTCAAATGCGAAAAAGAAAATCTATCATAGATGAATGAGATCTCCATGGCAAATGACTGACTAAAAAAGTCTAGGAGCAGAATAATGTAGTACTTTATTTTGTTGATTCTAAAACTCATTTTTCATCTACCAACACTTCCAAAATTGTGATTCATCATGCAATCAACAGACTATGATAATTATAATAGGTAGATTTTTTTCTTCTTAGTAAAACAAACATTAAATGATGGCATGCCTTACAATTGATGCATCTGAGGTTTGATGAAATACAGTAAATCATATAATACCATTTATATTTAAAATTACATTTATTTATATGTCTAACAAAGGGAGTAATTAAGAACTTAATTGATGCCTTTCTTGTTTACCAGTCTTAAAGAGAAATGAAGAAAAGGGAAGAGGAGGAGGGAAAGAATGTTCTTTCCGGTTAAGGGCAATCTGGTCTTTATGTTTTGTTTTTTTTTAATTTGGTTCACTCATTCCAAGGACTTTACAAACCTTTAACCATCAGATCTATGGGTTGACAGCACTCTCCCTGAAAAAGAAAAGATGGAGGTTTTTGTGCCTCAAGGGGAAGAGAGGGATGTCAACCAAGCCCCATGCCCCGGTGACTAGGAGGAGACAGGAATTTCGGGTTTGGGTTAGGAGGCCAGAAAGCTGCTTCCATGAAGTAGAAGAATGGGCGGAATTGCTACGTGGGTGTCTATGGAGGACTGAATGCTAAGCATACAGTATTGAAGGTAGAAGCAAAGATTTCTACAGCCCAGGCTGCCATAGTACAGAGGTGCCCCAGCAGAGCCACCTGCCTCTAGTAGCCTTTAGCTTTATAAGGAGGAAGCACTGAGTACAGAAGCATAACTGGCTAGAGAGTCAAGCCCCATCCTCAGTCCTTCTTAATTCCATAAGCCCTGGGGTTCTTGAACAAAGGGGTGGAGGGGGGTTGGGAAGGAGAGAGAGAGCGAGCCTCCAGATAACTGAGATTAGCTGTTCAGCCAGCTCTGGTGGTGGGGGCAGGGTTGCATTATAAAAGGAAATGCCCTATTGCTTGGTTCTGAATGTTCTGGACCAATTTGTAGCAGAGATAAACAGATTAGATAGATGATAGATAGATAGATAGATAGATAGATAGATAGATAGATAGATAGATAGATAGATAGATAGATAATGATAGATATAGATATAGATAAATGATAGGTAGGTAGATAGATAGATAGATACTTGGGATTGGAGAGGAGAGATGAAGGTATCTTATTTTTGATTGTATAACTTTTTACTATTTGAATTTTTACAAGTTTTATTGTTTTTATAATTTTACAACAATTTTTAAGAGGAAATTTTACTTAAAACAGGATATAATGGTAGATCGGTATCTCCATCTGAATGTATACATTTGCTTATTTAACACACATATATATTGAGCTCATCTTAAATACTCGACACTCAGGTGAGTCCAGGGGGAAATTACAGACAAGGCCCAGTCTACTATCAAGGACCTCACGGTCTGCAGATGACAAATGCGCCAGAAGTGGAGCATTTCAGGTTGGTGTGCCCGCTGGTCTCATAGGTAAAGTTGCAGGCACCCTGCTAGTTGCTGCCCAGACGGACCTGGGAGCCAAAGAGAGGATGTTTCCAGGAGAGGATGGCGTGATGGGGAGGATGTTCTATTTCAACAGTGGAGGACAAACACTAAGCTCTTTTCTGTGCTTCACCAGACAGATGAAAGTGATCTATACATAAGGAGAGAAGGAAAGAGATGCACACACGACTGCTGCTTCATCCCAGATTATGACGCCTTTCCCAAAGAATGTCTTCTTCTAAGTGAACGATATCATCATCCATCCATCCATTGGCCCAAATCAAAACCCTGTAAGTCATTCTTCTCTTAATTCCCACATATAATCAACCATTATCTGGCTGTCAATTTATATTCCTTATATCATTCATATTCATTTACTTTTCTCCAGCCACAGTACTTAAGTTCCCCCTCAACTCTCACATCAGGTTCTATGATGACAAGTAGTAAACGACATCATGATTGGCCTTCCTATCTACAGTCTTTCCACCCCGACATTCATTCATTCTCCTGTACTGTATCCAGACTGATTTTTTCTAAAGCATTAATCTATCCCTCAGTTCAAAATCTAGAGTTTACCATTGTCCTAGAATAAAGTCCAAATTCCTTAATGTAGTTCTTAACACCCCTCACAATCTGTCCCTGGTTACTACTCTACCTCCTCCACTCCTGCCATAATGGACTATTTATTTTTTTATTCTGGTCCCCTTTCTTCCATTCTCATGGCCATCCTCCACAATACTGCTGTAAGCAAACAATCTTTCTATATCTCTGGTAGTTCCCAAATTAAGACTAATTGGGGTTCCCTTTCACTTCAGTATTATATCCCATCTCCTTAGCATGACAGACAAGACCCCTTAGGATATCACCCCTACCTTTTCCTTCTTTTTCCCTTCCCCCTAATTCTTGCCCTGTATACTCCTACGATATTAAATTGCTTGTGGTTCCCGATACATACCATGCTATTTCATGCCTCAGTACATTTGCATAGATATTCTCTCTGTCTGAGTGTTTTCTGTTTCTTATTTGCTACTTGAACTCTCTGTTACTCCCCAAAACACTATTCAGATGTTAAATACGGAAACTTAGAATGCAATACCAATCAGTCAAGTAGAAGAATAATGTCCCTGATAGTCACTGATTCAAAAGCTTATTTTTCGTGTATTCTTTCTGGAAAATTTATCTGAGATATATTCTGACAGAACGAAGGTAAAAACCCAAAAAGAGGATGATGTGGAATGAAGAAAAAGTAAAACAAACTAGGAGTTATGTAGAAAGAAGACAATTAGATAGCTATGTGGCAGGCCTAGAATGCAATTAGTACAGATTGGAACAGGAACTCAATAGTTCTAAGAAAGACGTCATTAGAGAAAAGTAAAACATTCTGCACAGAACGAATAAGAAGTTGGAAAATATTTGTGAAATGATAATGAAATTTTATGTTCCTTCTCATGATAAGAGGGAAAAAAAGCCAATGGAAACTCCAGGAGAATCAAAAATAAACAAAACAAAAATACAAGAAAGTGAAATCAAAGAAAAATAAAACGTGGCCTGATTTCAAACAGTTCATAAATGGTGTGAAGAAAATATATTTTAGAAAAATAAATACCATGCAAATACCAACCAAAAGAAACTGGTGTAGTGATGTCAATATCAGATAAGTAGGCAGAGAAAAGAGATAAAAAGAGGATTAAAAAACAGAGAATACTTGGGAATTCTAGAAGCCTTTCCCTCAAGTGATACGGGGTCCACACAAGAAGATAATCATGATGAAGGCAGGCAGTTTGCTTTGTATGATGCCGACACCTAAAACAGTGCCTGAGATGTGGCAGGGAGTCAATAACTATTTATTTAATGAATGGCTTGAACCAGTTAAGAAGGAAATGTACTCTTGACTCTCTGCCTGGCTTTGCGATGTCCAAAGTTTATACAATTGTAATAATATAAATGCGGTTTCACTCTTTGTTACCATTGGGAATTAACATATGACTGTAACAGAGAGGACTAAAAGGTGGTTACAGAGAAAAATGTAAATGTTCTCAACATCGGCGGTGTGAACACAAGGTATGATTGACCCAAGTTAGGAGGTTCTGGTGAAGAGAAAGTGGGGATGTTAACGTCCTCACCTGGGGAGTCGAAACACACAGTCTGAAGGTGATAAAACTAGAACTAGATAGTCAGAGATGATATTTAGGGTTGCAAAGGTAACCAGCGGTGGGACTAGGAGCACCCAGGAGCTGTTATTAGAGTTCTCTCCATTGTGTACAACCAGTAAGTGATCTTATCCATCTCGTGGCTTGAAATACCATCTATACTGACAACTTCCAATGTGTGGCTCCAGCTGGACCATCTCCCAGACTCATACATCTATGTCTAGTCAACATTTCCACTTGGAAGTCCACTAAACATTTCAAGTTTAACAGGCCTAATAGTGCATTTAAAGAAATTGTTCTTGAAACAAAGGCATTAAAAGCACTTCAAGTCTTTACACAATCTCTAGATAAAATACTACAAGACAAAGTGAAATCTTAAAGCGCAACAAACCTCTAAAAACTCCCCTTTCTGTTCCTTCTAAAATCTCCCACGTGTCAACATCAGCTCCCTGAAACTCACCAACTCTCAACCCCAACTTTCCATTCTCAACTTCCCCGATTTCTTACACTGCGAACAGTAGTAACAGCAAATGCTTATACAGAATTACAGCGTGCCAGGCACTGTGCCAGCGACTTTACACCTATCAACTCATTTAATCTTCACGATTGTGCAAGATAAATACTATTATTACACCTCATACATGAGGACATAGACACAGAAATTATTTGCCCAAGGTCACCCAGCTGGTAAGTGCCGAAAGTGAGATTTCAACCTCGTCTGGCCCCAGAGCTTGTGCTCAAGCCAACGACATTTTCTGGTGGTTGAAACGCTCAGGTTTCTTTCATCTTCTCTACCTTGTGTCCATCACCTAGATTTTGACAACAAAGGAGAACCTGATAGCTGCCTCTACAAGCAGTATGCATTCCTTATTAGAAACCAGGGGGAAGAAGAAAAATCGCAAATACTCATAATAAATTGTTTCCTTAAAAAATAGTAATAATTTTTGTCCCACTATAAATAAGAGGAACGAAAAGCATGGAAATAAATGTGTCACTGCAAACTGTGGGAATGTGCAAACGGAAAGAAAGTCCTAAATCTCTCTGGGCTAGGGGACCCCAAGCCATCGGTGTTATACTTTTGCCTTGGGAGAACCATGACACTCAACTGTCATCATCCACCTGCGAGTTTCCTCAAGCACCACTAAGAATTATACCTGCTACTTTCTTACGTCTCAGGGCCATTTAGTCTTCAGAGATGTCCGTGCTCTCTTCAAATTCTGTGTGGTTGGCTGAATTCACAGAGCATCTTCCAAACGCTGCGAGTCAGTGTAGAGAGGCACATGGCTGTCGGTCTCTATTGCGGTCTCCAGGTTTCAACACTTTTGATTTCAAGTGAACGAAGCTGTTTCAAGGAAGCCGTTATTTAAGGCTTTGAGTTTGACTTCTTAACTGGTTTCAGGTTTGAGGTCCTGTAAAAGCTTTTGGACCACGTATCGTTGTTAAGTTGGTGTCTGTGGAGGAACAAGGCCTCAGGCTTCCTCTTCCACCATCTTGTTGACATCAGCATCGTTGTGAGTATTTCTGAATTTTGTTTATTTCTTCAGTGAACATTAGTGTCTTCTACATGCTAATTCTAGGCTAAGTGCTGGTAAGGAGGAGGATCAAGAAGTCCAAAACCTAAATCCAAATATATCTGATTTAAATCCCTTCTGTTGTCTATGCATCATGACATATTGTTGCACCATGCACCACTCAGTTTGTGAGGCTTTGTTACCCAACCACTGAAAATGAATATGTACCACAACCTCAGTGGCAGTGTGCAGTAGAGGGCCATGGGCACCAGATACAGTTGCCCTTGTGAAGAACCACCAGAGCCTCAAGTGTCACAGCTTTGGGAACCTTGACTCAGGAGGCAGCATGCTCGGGGACTGTGTCTCTGAAGGAAGGCTTGGCACCCACGGACAGGAGATGGGCGAGGTTTCTCCAGCACTTTGCAAAAATCAGAGCCGAGAGGGAGAAATTCAAGCACATTGCAGGACCTTGAAATATTACCAAACCAGAAAGGCAAGATGGAGTCTAGGAAAGGTAGGAAGAAATCCTAGTAAAAGAAAGTTGCCCTCATCCTCAGTTGGTATAAACTCTAGATAAGACAGATCTGGGTTCAAATCCCTCATCATATCTCATTCTGTGCTCTCAAACAAGTTGCCTGAACCTCAAGTTATTCTTCTTTAAAAGAGTCCTTAAAGTACCTCCATCGCCAGGTGGTTGTGAGAATTAAGAGAACGTGTATAAATACCCTCGTACAAATCCAAGTACACAGTAGACACTCAATAAATGGTAGTTATCACTATATGATAAGGGAATGTTGCAATATATATTAGTTTTCTAGGGCTTAGTAACAAATTGCCACACCATTAGTGTCTTAAAGTAATGCAAATTCATTATCTCTGTTTCTAGGAACCCTGATATGGGCTAGCTGGGTGCTGTCACTTTAATGGGAGCAATTTACCCAAAAGCAGGACACACAATTCAGGCCCATTTGGGAAGATTAAGCTGTTTACATCTCATTTCCTCAAGGTGATGGAAATACTTCTTTTGGAGGTTCTGGCTCTCGGTGTAGGAGGGCTGGTGGTTTGGGGTGGGGGTGGGGGTGAGGATGTGATTAGTCCTCATCAAAAACAGCTATCAGAGAAAAAACAGGGCACAGGGTCTAAGCCAAGGCCAAACACCTCTCCCACTCCCCAGCTCTGAATTTGGAACTGTGTGTCTTGCTTCTTAATGGAGCTTTCTAATCAAATAGCATCAATTCATCAGCACACAGATATTATTTCTGCTCATCAAGTTCAATGTTATTCACATTTTTCATGGGTTAACATTGCCTCTTCCAGAACTGCTTTCCCTGCCCATGTGAACATCCACGAGTGGTTATGCGCCCTCTAAGGACTTGCATACCTTCACTTAAAGGTTCTTCTACCACGGTCTCAGGAATGGGTAGTAGTCAGCAGAATACTCAGAGAGGATCCGTCAGCCCAGTTCCGAGCACGAGCGTCTCCCAATTATCACTGCAGTAACTATGGCACCCACCACGGTGTTGAACACAAATGATGCCTCACCAGTCCCGAGTGGCTGGTGAGGCATCATTTAGTTAGTTAATCAGCTCACCCACCCTCCACCACCCTGCAGTGTACGTTGCCTGAACCAGGCGCACTGACTTGCCAGTGCTCTGTACTTTACATGCTGACATTTGCATCATCAACCTAGGGCTCACATCAACCCTGGGAGCCTCGGAAGCAGGAAGGCCAGACTCTTCCTCTCTAGCAGGTAAATTCATAAATCTGATAAGTGATGGGGTTTGAGAGTAAACCCAGGACTCCTGGATCCTTGTCCACCTGCTTTCTTGCTCATTCTGTTTTCTTTTATGAATCTATGGTCACTGCATTGCAGTTCAATAAATTGATGACTCAAACCACAGAAGTTTCCCAAGTTCTTCAGAGGTTCTGGATGGGAGGTGACCGGAGATGTTTGCCACTCCATCCATCCTCTGCAATCAGAGACGGCTTCGGAGGCGTGGGACCCTGTGCAGTCAGTCCCACTGGGTCCCACACTTGAGAGAGTCCCATATTTGCTTTACTAGTCTGCTGTCACTCTCTTGAAATTCTCAGTAATTTTTAAACAGCAGGCGACACATTTTCATTTTAGACCGAGACCCACAAATTATGTGACTGGTCCTGCCTCTAATAAAAAGACAGGGCTTTAACATTCATTTGCAAATTGGAGAGAGAATCGAACTCCCTTTTCTTATTGGCTAATCAAACTCCAGGCATTTATGATAATTTAGCATCACATTGGCTTTACTCTCAATAAAACTGGGTTGATTTTTTCTGACCAGTAAACCAATAAAGTTAACAAAAAAGAAGGTTTTTATAGGAGTAGCATGTAAAACATCACAGGATGGCCCTCCACCCCAGAATACTCTGTGCCCTTCATCTACCTCCATCCTAAACACGTCTAGAACTACTCTCCCCACACCCCTTCCCCACTGAAGTGCCCTCAAAACCCCCTCCAATACATCTTGTCACCCTGATTCTTTCCATTATCTCCTATGGCTCGTGCGTTTGCTAAATATTATTTTACACATAGGAAGCTCTTCAAAGCAAGAGTCTTGGATTGCAGGGGACAGGCAGTGGGTTTGTGGCTCGAGTCAAGCAAGAACGAGGCTGAGCTGAGGCCGCCCTCCCTCACCCACATCTACAACCCCGCACAGACTGGGTCACAACTGTCTTGAGAAAGAAAAGTAATAGAGCCATAAAAAAGCTTTTGGAACAAGAGCTGGTAACTCACCTAGACTTAAAACTCATATTCCGATGAAGGCTGGAAAGGAGGCTGTTGAATCCACATTCTTCTTTTCTAAATGTGTCTGCTTCTTGATACTATACTCAGAAACTCCACTGAGAAAATCCATCATTGGCCAGGAAGGTGGCACCATGATCTCTAAGTCACCACTGCCCAAAAGCCCCTAGTTTGGAAAAGTAAAATAAACATCGGGAGGGCATACTTCTCCAGCCAGGGGTTCCGCTGGCCTCACATTGTTTAATAAGCACAGCTTCTGATACTACGACATTTTCCTCGGACCTTCATGGAAGGAGAGTGGGTTTCTGATTCAGAACTCCCAAGCTACGGGGCGATTTTTCCTTTCAACCTCAAACACCCACACTCTCCCATTCTCAGACCTCGAGCATGACAATCACATGCAAGTGAATAGCGCTTCCTCTTTTTTGAGACGCTTTCTAATCCAGCATCCTGTACGATCTTTTCGGCCACCCAGAATGCTAAGCAAGCTGAACGTTCTGCCCATTTTACAGGAGAGGCAGCTGAGTCTCGATGACACTCACGTTACGCTGGCATCCTCAGCACACGTGTGGCAGCACGTTTGAAGTCATCATCCTGGCTTCTGTTTAAAGACTGAGTTCTTGCTGCAGAGCGTGAGTGACGAGAAGTCTTCTTCCTCGCCCTGTGGGAACGTTGGCAGTTGCTTCCTGTCTCCCCCTAACTTTGGGCACGGGCCTGCCTCTCACGAGGCCGCGCATCCACTGACTGATACTGTTATTGCGAAAGACGTGATGGGGGTGGGTAAGACAGGTCACCTAAGGTGGCGAGGGTGGCGGGGGGGACGGCTAAGGCTGGAGTGAAAGTGGCTGGAGAGGGAGGCGGGGCATGCAAGAGCAGAGAGGTGCCCGGACTGAAAAAGAAACGGGGAAAATAATCCCAATTCTAGCACTGCCGGAAAATGGGAAAGTCATTGCTGCACAAAGACCCTCTCAAACCGCCTGCCTTCCAAAATTTCTACTGCGCTCTGCAGTTACTTGTGTATGGCAGAAGCAGCATCTTTGTATTATATGAACAGTCTGCTTCATAATCAAATACCATCTGTCGCTACATCTGAACTTGTTTTCAACATCTGTGCGTTCTGGTCTTAACAAAGCTTTAAAAACTAATTCAAAAACTTTCACAGATCACTGGCTAAATATGTGCCTTGACCATCTTTCCACATTGGTTTGCAATGTTTCTTCTATAGGTGCCTCCCTTGGCCTGGGAAGAGTGAAGACATACACACTTGGAGGCTTTAGCTAGCTTATTTCCTAATGGCCTTGGGTAGCCAAGTGCAAGAGAGGGACACTTGCTTATGCACCGAGAGGACCCATCATATTCTTTCTTGGTGCCAATATGGTCCCTTCCTGCCAATGAGAAACCTGTAAGTTGATCAGCTACCATACCCCAATTACTCAAAATGACACTACAGATAAAACGGCAACCAAGGGGAGAATGAACTGTATGGCTTCTACGCAGTGAAAGTGTGTTCGAACAAATGGTGAAGTAAAAGCGTGAGAGCTCTCGGGAGGATAAGGACGCTGTTACTTTGCACATGCTTCAGAAATGTGAAGTACATCTTTACAGAACTTTCGGCCAACCCCCTGGCAGATGTTGACCGGTTTTGCTTATGTATACATCAGTTGCAGAACACTAAAACAGAGATTGGAAATTTTAATTTAGTCAAGGCAGTTGGGCTAAAATGATGGCTTTTGTTGAAACCATTAAATCGAGCTGCCTAATGAAGTACAGTACAGGGCCGGCCAAACAGAGCCCTGACAGGAGGCTGCCGCTTCCAAGCCAGAGAGAGGGAAGGCAGTGGCCACGGGTCTCGGAGTGCAGGCAGCATGGTGTCCTTGGAAAGAGCGAAGGGCTCAGGGTGGTGGGGGCAGGAGGGGGCTGGCTAGGAACCATGAGCAGAAGAGGGTCTGTCCACCACACAAACACCGGTGACCTCTTAGCAGCGCATGAGTGTGTGTGCAGGGATGTGCATGTGTGTGTGCATGAGCCCATGTGCATGTATGTGTCTGCATATGAGCGTGTGCGTGCATGGGTGTGCATCTGTGTGCATGTATGTGTGTTGGGACGAGTGAAGGTTTTACTTTGGAAATATTCTCTTTTAAGCTACAGCTGCCCATTTGCAAGGGACCAGGAAGGAAATATGGTGTGCGAGCTGGTGCACAGCCCCTTGAAGGTGATGTGAGTGAGTCCGGATGGTAGAGAAGAAAGGGGTGGCAAGTCGGAAGGCTGGGGAGCTTGTGGGAGGGGCAGGAGGCTGCCGGGTTAATGAGCCCAGTGATTGTTTCCGCTGCTTCCATACACCTGCCCTTCCCATAGCTGCTTGATGGCAAGTGGCCATTAGGTGTGCCTGGGCTAGCCCACCTTGCCCACTCGGGGTCAGCCGAGGCGAAGCTAAGATAACCTCAGTGTTGCTAGAAACCCATTTTTAGTGTGGTGGGGCTGACCGATCATTATTTAGATGGCTGGACATTGACTTCTTGCAGTGATGAATATTAAAGAGCATTAAACTCTGTGCATAATTTTCAATTGTTTTTCAGTATGAATTTTTATCGTATGATTACTTAATATTCTAAGGAGTCATAAACGTTTAAAAAGATACAAACTATACTATATTTTAGTAAAGATGACTATTATTATTTAAGAATAATTATTTAAAGCATATAAATAAGTAAAATTGCATTCAGTAAACACTGATCGTTGGTCACGCATTCCAAAAAACAGTCAGTCCTTATTCATCTGATAGGGAATAGCATGAAGCAGCAGTTGATTTTTGTCAAACGACTTCTATTTTAAAAACCACCAAAAAGATTAGTTAAGAGTTGTTTGAAATGATTGTCTGAGGTTAAGTGATGCTGGTGTATTTTTTTCATGCTGTCTCAGATGTATCAACATGGACTAAGTACAAAACAAACAAACAAAAACTTACACGCACAAACATGTTTTTCTGTTCGGTATTTGAGATGTGAACATATCATGTTGTTGTTTGACATGTCAGGGAGAGGATCAGGCTCTGAAATCTTCAATGAACCCAGCAAAAGCCCAGGATTATACCCTGAAAGAACATTTTCTTCAACCTTTCAGGGATGAGGCCCCATCGATAACCTCCAGCGTCCTGTAACATTAATGCTTTACATAGATGATCCTTAATGGACACTGGGAGTCGCTGACCCAAAGCTGGTGACCACTGCTCCAGGATAGTGAGAGTTTTAATATCCATTTTAAGCTCCCATTAACTCTAGATTGTTCATAATTACGGAGCTATATTAATCTCACCAAGCGAATATGTAAAACCAATTCTATTTGGTTCAAAAATATTCATGTTCCACTCAGGTAAATATTGAAATAAATTTGGATTTCTTTAAAACATATTTCCTGAGAGTCTGGGGGAGACAATCAAGAGAATTCTGGGTAGGCCAGGGAAACCAGCTTGGAATTAAATATTTCCTAAAATATTTAAATTAGCGCTCTCAAAAAAAGGATTCTTTCCCCCACCTAGATGTTTGAGATTTGTCTGGAATACTTTTCCCACAGCTTCTAAATATCCAGATTTATATCAGAATGTCCAGGAGGTGGGGAGAAGGGGAAAGAAGGAGAATTTCAATTAGATGCTGCGATTTTTGTATCTACTAAAGGAGAAACAGCAGATGCAATTTTGAAAGCCAAATTATTTGGGGCAGGGGGGTGTGAGAAGAAAAACCAGAACTCAGTTGACATTGATGATCACTCTGATGTACAGTTTCCAGTTTATTTCTTTTTTTCTAGGATGTAGTGTCAGTAAATGCCACTGCTCTTAAAGGTTTGCCAGTATTTCTGTGAGAAATCTCTGTCGTTTCTGCTTGGGGTGTGCTATAACTTGGCAATTTGTGAGCACACTGGGCTGGAGCATGGTATACACATTGTCAGCCCAGATGCAATTTTCCAGCGCAATTACCAAAAATGACATCAAAGAAGCTGCTTGGGATTTTAGTTGATGGGGATGTTAGCGAAAGCAATATTTGTATTGGTCTTTTCTTGCTGCGTGTTTTTACTCCTTGATTTTGCTCGTCTTTATTTCAGGCTATTCTCATCTTAGAAAAACTGAAGTTTAAACACACGTCAAAAAATTGAGGTAGGTTTCATTATAGAATGCGTGTCTGTTATGGCAGAAATGTGGCTTACAAATGGTTTTTCCTGCTAGCAGTTGAGGGCAGGACATGGACCCTCTTCCCCGGTATAAGATCTTTGGCTTTCCTTCAGCTGCTAACACAACTCTCATTACTGTGTTCTTTCTTCCCAAGATTCTTAGGGTTCTCTGAGTGTGCTACATTTTGGTCTGTGTTGGTTAATTTGTGGGCGAGGACCACATCTATGCAAGCCATTCTGTACAAGGCCTCACACAGTGTCGCCTGTCCTGGACACCCGAGCACACAGCCAGAGTGACACTCCTTGAATGAACAGTCACATTTCTTTAACAACTGACTCAACAGATTTTTCAATTGAATTAACCAAATCAACTGAATCCTCTGACTTCGTATGTAGACTCGAAGGCACACTATTTCAGTCATGCCAAAAAAAAAAAAAAAAGACATATTGAATGAAATACGAAGAAAGGGATCACTGGAGCCATCAACAGCCTCATAAAGACTCTTGGATCAGAAGCAGGAAACTTTTTTGTTGACTTCAATGAAGTAGACCATGTAATAGAAATGGAGTTTCTCTTCAAAGATAAAGCTCTAGCTTTATCGCTGCCAGTTATTTTGCAAACTGAGGTTGAAAAACTCCAGGAAAATGGATAGAAGGTGATGTCTAAGGGAGCCTGAGGGCACATATGCAGCATACAGTAAATGTTGGTTGGATAAATAAGGGGCCCCAGGAAATGGACTGTAAAAATTAGGTAGAGCTCACTAACGCCATGGCTCCTCCCAAGACAAGAGCTGTCTTTTCCCAGATGTGTTTTCTGTTTGGATCTCAATGTTTAAATACTTATGGGAAGGAATCAGGGTCCTCCTTGAATCCCTGGCAACTCTCAGTGGTCCGGCCTCATGAGGTCTATTCTATTAGATACTGATCTAATTCTTCATTGTTTTACTATCTTCTCCTTTCTCCATTCTAGTCTTAAAAATAAAAGAAAAGCAAAGTAGAAGAAAAAAAGAAAAACAGAGGATTAGAGGAAGAAGGAAAAAGAAGGAAGAAAGGAAGAAAGGAAAGAAAAATCAGCAATTCTTATATATATTCGGGGACTTCCATTTTATTTCTGATTTCAAAGATGGCTCCCCCAATCACCTTGTTCTCCGGTGCGCTGAGCTGAAAGGCATTTGAGGAGTAGCAGAAAGAGCAAAACCTTGGCATTGCTGACAAGACACACTGCAGCATCTGGGGTACTCCTCAGAGACCTGTGGCCAGGCTAACCTGGACACACTTTGCTGAGCTTGCAAAACCTAGTGGATGAGGTCACATTTGGCCATGACTAAAAATAGACATCAGTGACAACTAAAACCAAAAGGGAGCTTTGCCTCTGGTTCACAGGCTGACGTCTCTGAATAAAGGAATTGGGCATCCATCATTATCTAGGAATCTCAAGAAAAGCAGAACACTCTGGAAGGTAATTTTTAATGCCCTCCCTTTTTTGCTTCCCTTGAAGTCCTTTGATTTTAGAAAGAGATCCCTTGGATTCCAATATCAAGATGAGAAAGGATTCTGAGGAATTCCCCATTGCCTGGGATTCCCTTAGAAAAAGTACCCAGCCGTCGCCTTGCCGCAAAGGGAACCATGTCACACCTCCAAGCTGCACAATGACTTTATCTCAGGAGCAAATTTATATAATACGTGGTCTACTCACGGTGGGACCTAACATGGCAGTCTATATCCCCCTCACTGACCTAGGAGGTCCTTTGAGTACACGTAACTCATAATCTTCCAAGAGTCCATCCTCGGCTGGCAACTTAACAGGGCTGAACGAGAGTAAAATAGCCTCCTTTGCTTCCAACACAGCCTGTAAGAACCAGGGTCCAACCATCTGCAGCACCTGTTCGTAGACAACTCAGTGGAGGTATCTGTCTTCCAAACCACAAAGAGAATTCACACGGGGAGCCAAGATTCTCCCGTTTTTTATGGAGTGGTGGGATTGGCTGCCTGGGGTTATCTTTCCGTTTCCCCAGAAGCACAAGCTGCTGCTGGCCCCTGAGACTCTGAACAGCCCCACTCCACCTGAACAGCAGTGTCGACCTGCACTGGCGAGAAAATAGGAGCCCGGGCCCCGAGTTCTAACGTTAATAACAGAACCCGAGCAAAGTCTGTTCAATCAGAAAATGCAAGTAAAACTCTAAAAAAACCTGCCATCTGGACCAGGGAAACATGTCATCATCCAGACTATGCATAGCATCAGTGTTTTTCTTTGCACAAATTTAGCACCCTGCCCCCTCCCCCCTGCTGCCTTGTCCCTTCCCTCCCTCCCTCCCCCTTCACCCTCTCCGGAGCTCTGTCATTCGAGAAGCCCTGTCTTCACTTTTCTTTCTATTTAATTTTTCATATCATTTGCAGGACATATCACATATTTGTTGTGATTTATTCAATACCCGTCCCTCCTCTGACTTTGGAGGAGGCTGTCACCTTCCCCTCCTGCTCTGGGAGAATCTGCCAAGTCCGCAGTTTGTGATTTTTGTCATAATCCATGTGCTTGAACAGTCAGGGGAGACTGTCTCAAGATTCTGCAGGTCCCTCTAAGGAGGCGGCAGGGCAAGCCTGAGCTGAGAACCACGTGATGTGACCTCATTAAGGATGAGAAACTCACTTATTTCTTCTTATTTATTCCCTAGGGATGACTGTATTTGGATTCTCTAAAATGTGTATAACTGTATTTAAAATTTGCCCTAACATGCTGAGGACATTTAAGAGTCAGAAAATGAAACTTCTCTGCCATTTGTGTTTAATCATGCTGGCTCATTTAGTAATAAGTATTGACTCTATCTCCAAAATAGCAGAGTGTTCATATTTAGAGATAGAGAGAGGGAGAGAGAAAGAGAGAGACAGAGATATAAAACAAACAAACAAACAACAGAAAAAACAGATACCCAAACTACTGGTATAGGTCAGTTGTCTATTAAGACCTTTTTCAGTAAGAATTCTCAAGAAACCAAAGGGGAAAGAAAATCATCATCCGGATGTAAGCAAATTTTTATGAGCATCAGCCACGTGCAGAGACCTACCGGGGAAACCAAGGAATAAGGCTCAATCTGTCCTGTATAAAAGTCCTAGATGATACCCATGATAAATTAGTGCACAACAAGGGACCGAGATAAGCTTTTTTTTTTTCATTACAGGTATCACTTTTCCCCTTGCTCATTATTGTGTAGGCGCATGTTTTAGCTCTCTTACCGAAAGGTAAACTGCTTGAAGGCAAAAGCCATGCACTGCCTTAACCTCAATGAGAGGGCCGAACAGGAAGTGGATTCCCAATGAATTAAATGAATGAATGGTCACCCAGAATAGACGATCTCACCGGTCAAGCAGCTCTCTGTGATCCCAGGAAGAGAGGCCGTGGGGAGAGCACTCGAGAACTCCATCCACTGTCATTCCCGCCCTTTCAGGGCATCGCCACCTATAAAATGACTCAGGTGCCACCACACCATCCCTTCATGCCCGCTTCCATACAATAGTACCTTCTGCCAAAGTGATACCGTGATGGGCAAACTCAAGGGCAGGTCAGGCAGCTCTCTGTGATCCCAGGAAGAGAGGCCGTGGGGAGAGCACTCGAGAACTCCATCCACTGTCATTCCCGCCCTTTCAGGGCATCGCCACCTATAAAATGACTCAGGTGCCACCACACCATCCCTTCATGCCCGCTTCCATACAATAGTACCTTCTGCCAAAGTGATACCGTGATGGGCAAACTCAAGGCTTTCATGCACTCCCAGGACTTGGGTTTGTAATCTGTTTGAAGCCTTTGACCTCGATGAATTCCCAGTCCTCCTGTTGCTGGTCCCCATTCTGGCTTCTCTGTGGCTTGTATTCCTTACCCATGATCCTTTCTGCCAAGTCTTTCAAAGCAGAATCTCAGTACCTCAAGGTTTCCTTCTGCCCTGAATTCTTAGAGTCATACCACTCCATTTTTCCAGAAACCCTGTCCATCCTCCTGGGGTATTTAAAAATCAACCCCAGTACTGACTCTATGACATTGGGCAGGTCACTCAAGCAGCCGATGCCTTCGTTTTTTCCTTCTTTACAATGGGGAAAAATTACTGGCCACATTTCCCACCTTCACCGTGGGATTTCGTGAAACTCAAACGAGACACAAATTATATGAACGTGCAGCAAAACTGTAGAATGTTTTCCAAACACAAGGTGTAACTCTTATCCTGGGCTGCGCAAGGATTGATTCTGTTAAATCTAGATGATCCCTTGACATTCGTGGGTCTTTGTTTGGCCCACCTATCAAAGCAGAAATTTGCTTTGCGATCCTGAGCAAAAGATACTGTCGTACTACAAATTACCATGATCTAATTAGGCCTCCCTCCATAAATCTGTCATTTGAAAGCCATTCAGGCCTGCTCAGCCCAGCCCTTGATTTAAACTGCTCCAGGAGTCTAGCCGAAGATATGTCCAGGACAGAATCCAACACAATATTTCGGTCTCCTCCCACTGCTCCCTTGAGGATGGGCTGTTCACCAATTTTGGCCACAATAACAGTTATGTAGAGGAGAGATTCATTATAGTTTGGGCATAGATCTTAACCAGTGCCCATGCGACCTCGTGACAACATTATTTAGCATTCAGATTGGATGTGAGCTCTTACTGGGAAAAGAATATTGCTAAAGATTAGCATTGCTGGGCCCTTGAAGCAAAGTGAGACAGATAGGAAAGATGCATCTTCTCTATATTGAACTGACTGGCAGGTGTGAGCAGCATCCCATAAGTATGATGAATATTTGGCAATGACATATTAAACAGAAATACAGTTGTTTTTAAAAAAAAGAAAATGCTGGTGCTGGCAAATCAAATAATATCCATTTCTGGTTGTTCTGATTGAAGAAGATAGAAAAGAGGTGTGAAAAATCCCAAGCAGTGGCTGATCCCAAACTCATTTGCTCTGAACTTTACCGTGTGTGCTTGTACTTATGCTTGACGATAGTGTGTCTGGGGCGCTGGGAATCCATACGTACCGAGGCAGCAGCACCAGCGTCTTCCCTCAGGAAAATTTGGGAGGCAGAAAAACTTCCCCATCTTTCCTCTTCTCGTCTCCTTCCCTCTATCACTGTTTCTTCTCTCCCGCCCTTGTCCCATCATCTCAAAATACACACCCCATACTTCTACCTTAATATCTTTCTGCACCTTATTGCAGGCTGTTTAGAGTTTCAAAGAAATGCTCTGTGTGCAAAGCAAACAGAAAGACATGGAATATCAACGAAGCTTTATTAAACAGCTAATGGACTTATATTCCCTGGAGAAGCTGATTCTGGGCTGAGAGAACCCGACCGAATACACACAAACTTATCAAGATGTGCTTCCCAGGGCTTTCTTGTACAAGTCGGAACCGAGGAGGACACAGAATCGTCATGTAGCAGACGAAGAAAGCATGTGATTGATGACGAGGGGGAGCGGGGTTGTGGTGTGAACGCCCCAAGAGACAACTGGGTAATTTAGTCTGGGGCTGGGAGAGGAATCGGGTTGTGTGCAGCTGTGAAGGGGCAGCGGGAATAAGGAGGCGTCAGAGGCCCTGGAGCTGTGGCGGGGCCTCCTGGGCTTTGCCCCCACACCCACGGGGCTTCGGCTGGTCAGCCCTTAGTTCTAATCAGCTAAGGGCAACACAGAGATCCTAGTACTTGTCTAGTGCTGAGGGACCAGGCGATCGGCGGGGAGGAGGGCAGGGAGAAATAAAGCAGAAGGATCAGAGGAAAGAAGAGGGGGAGGAATTAACCAGTAAAGGGCCATTCGGGCGGCCCCTTTTACGTGGGCTCAGACTAATGGAGGAGGCGAGCACCCGCACACATCAAGGAGGACACAGAACGAAGCTTTTCAACAGAGCCTTCTCGCAGGAAGGCAGGTCCGAGGAGACGTGAAGCAGGGGCTCGCAACTGCCCTAAGGAAAGGAGTCGGGTGACTGTTTTCAAAATAAAAAAGGCTGAGAAGGGAACTGTGAACGGGGTGGCGCCGGAGGTCAACCAGCACGTTCGTTCGAGTGTTTTATTGTCGCTATCAAAAAGACGCTGGGAAAGGAAAAGGAAGAAGGGAAAACGCTTTTTGAGTTTTGAGTTCCTTTGCTCTTTGCTCCAAAAGAGGCAATTGACAGACCGAGCTTATTTGAAGATTATTTTCGTCTGTTCGGGGCGATGATGACGGCGTCAGTGGACTCCAACCAACCAGGGAGCGGAGAGGCAAGAAGCCGCCTCGGAGCCTGAATACGAGGCCGAAAGTGGCGGTGATGTGAGCACGGGAGCCACACACAGCTGCGGCCGGGACGCGTGCCAGTCGAGGATGTGGCCCTTCGACTCCTGGGTCGAAGCTGACCAAGATGCAGGCCGAGCTCCCCTTTTTGTGGCTGTTCCCTTCAGCTCTCTTGGTCTCCAGCGGGAGGGGGCAGGGGGGTGACATTCAGGGGGAAAGAAAAAAAAAAAAAAGAAAAACCCTTCCTGAAGAACCACTCTGGAGTCCATGCCAACCTGAGACAGCTGCTTATGTTGAACAACAACATCAAGGACCTACTGTGCCTTCCTGCCCCTCCTCCCCCTCCACCACCACAGAACTGTGAAAAGACCAGGAGTTGGTGGGCGGCCAACAAGAACTAAAGAACTTGCAGCTGGTAAAACCACCTGTGCCTTGTCAAATTCCAGCCAAAACAATCCCTTCCCCACCCCCGCCCCCCTCTCCGGGTCTCCCGTTAAGGAGAAGGGGAGAAAATCCGATCATCAGATGAGAATCGAGAAGGTGGAAAGTGAGTGTGGTGGCTCCAGACCAAGCGTTCAGCCGGGCAGGGAAGAGAATATCGGGCAATTGTGCCAACAGGGGTCAGACATTCAGCACGGGGCTCTCGAGAGAAAAAGAGCAACAACCATGTGCAACCGAGCCAGGCAAGCCACGCTCTGATTCAGCTTTCCTGATGGGCAGCGCTTTGCTGCCCCATCGGCTGACGTCTGGATCAGCGTGGTGAATGGCATAAGGAGGGCGGCATGAGATCGAACACTGGGTGCCCAGGGGAACATTCCAGAAAGGGCTGCCTCGCCTCGTCCGACTCTAAAATCAGAAGCCGCCTAGAGGTTAGACACTCCCCAGTTGCACTGCATTTCTGTCATGTATGGTTTCTACCTGGAAGGTTTTTTTTGTTTGTTTGTTTGTTTTTTTTCCAGAAGGCCAAGACCCCATGGCCAAGTTTCATAAAAAGTGCATGAACAACAGTGATGAAGAAGACGTTCGAGAATCTCGGAAAAACTACACATCTTCAGATGAGCCGTGTTCTCACATTCAGACTCTAATGTGATGTCCTGGCCTCTTTCGATCCCGTGTCTTTCTTTTCTTTAACTCACCAAAGATGAAGCTGCCTTAACGTTAGTTATCATGCCTCTGCTGATGGTGCTTAAAAGTCATCACCCATTCATCTGAAGTGCTAATAAATGCTAGTTCTAAAATTAGAAAGTTCTCCTTGTCCTTTGAAGATTAGCGGAATCTCTAACTAATGTTATCATTGGCCAGGTAACGTTGGGAGAGCCAGCTCTGAGATTTTACAGGCATCCCCCGGCTGAACGCCACATCGCAGTTGATAGCCATTAAAGATTAGTACATCGTTCCCTGTGTTAAAACTTCATTTTCAAAGTATTTATTCATTTCACTGGTGATCGCCACCCCCGTCTGGAGCGTCCAAGAGAATGCTCCATGGCTGGTGATCTCTGTAAACACCAAAAGCAATATCCTGTCATTTATCACGTGGGAGGGCAGAGCGATCTGTGAAAATGGAGAAAGGGTTTCTTTCTTTCTAGTATTAAAACCTTCCATTTTATATACAAAAGTAAATCTTTATTATAACAAATTCAAATGATATATGTTTATTAAAATCACCATGCTTTTATGGTAACGATGTTTTTGCGGTATTCCTGCCCAAAGCGTATAACTTAAATCTCATTATGAGCTAAATTAACACCAAACAAACCTAAATTAAGAGATTTTTCTACAAAATAATTGGCCTGTACTCTTTAAAAAATGTCACCATCTAAAAGGATATGGAAAGGCTGAAGATCTATTCCAGATTAAATGAGACTAAAAAGCCATGATTTTTTATGGATAGGATACGGATTCTTTAATAGTATAGTATAATGTTTAACTTCTTGAATAATTTTAATATTTTACTGTGGTTATGTAAGAAATGTCTTTGTTCTTAGAAAAGAAACACTGAGTCATTAAGAGATAAAAGGATACTATATTTCCAACTTACTCTCAAATGGTTCAGAAAGAAAAGATGATATACATACATATGTATACAGAAAGCATGATAAAGCAATGGGCAAAATGGAAAAAAAAAATTGGTTAATATGCATAAGCATGTATATAAGAGGGTCTTATACTATTCGGGCAACTTTTATTTAAGTTTTGAATGCTGTTTTTAAAAAAATCCTTCTCTAGTTCTCTGCCTCAGAGATAACTATTTACATACTTAACAATTCCATGCATATCCTCTGTAGTAAGCGGATTCTAAAATGGTTCCAATGACCCCAGCCTGCTGATATTCAAGCCCTTGTATGGTCTCCTCCCCCTCGTGTGTGGGCTGAAGCTAGCGACTTGTTTCTAATGTGTAAAATACTACAAAAGTGATAATGGCTGTCAGTTCCAAAATTAGGTTATAAAAGGACAGTGACTTCCATCTTGCTCTCACTCTCCCTCGGGCACTTCTCACTTGCTCACCCTAAGGGAAGACGACCGCCATGTTTCAAGTTGTCCTGTGGAGAAGCCCACGTGGCCAGGAACTGAGGGTGGCCTCCAGACAACAGCCATTGAAGAACGGAGGCCCTCAGTGCAACAGCAGACAAGGAACTAAATCCTGCCAACGACCACGTGCATAAGTTTGGAAGCTGATCTCTCCCTGGTAGAGCTTTGAAACAACTGTAGCCCCAGCCAACACCTTGACTGCAGCCTTTTGAGAGGCCCTGAGCCAGCGGACCCAGTCAAGCTGTGCCAGGAGCCCTGAGCACAGAAACTGTGAGATAATAAATATTTGTTGTTTGAAGACACTAACTTTTGGGAAAATTCCTTGTGCAGAAATAAATAACACATTCTTCAACTTGCTTCTTTTCTGTATGGCTTTCTTTTCTTGTGGGGCAGGAGGTTAACAGTATCATGGACAACATTTCATGTCATTATATAAAACACGGCTTCATTATTTTTAACAGCTAGGGTTGTTAAGTGTTGTTCAGATTGTGCATCGCAAAGGAGCACCTGTCAAAGGGTGATAAGGGGGAGTTAAAATCCAGCGCACGCTCCATGGCCAAATCTTGTCTCCTGGCGTTTGGCTTTGTTTACCTGGGGGTGGGGGGGTATCTTTTTCTAATTTACACAAAGCTCCCTCTGGGCTAGTGGCAGCCCTGTTAACAGCTTCATAATATTCCATGGGATGGATGTACTACAATTTACTTAACCAACTTCATCTTGCCATCCATCTAGATTGCTTCCTGTGTTGTTAATACAGACATCCCTATAATTAGCTACAGTGAACATCCTCATATATAGATTTTTGTATTCCTGTCCAAACATTTCTGTAGGAAAGAATCTAAAATGGAATTCCTGGACCGTAGATAGTATCCATCCTAAATTTTGATAGTTCCTGACAAATTAAACTCACGAAAGGTTTTAACCTGTTTATAATCCTAGCAAGTATAAAGAAGTCACTTACTTCCTTATCCCCTCACCAACACTGACAAGATCAATCTTTTAAATATTTGCCCATCTGATAAGTAAAAAATTTTATCTCAGTTTTATAGATCATTTGTAGAAAACCAAATATTTCTAACTTTCTGTTCTCCGAGTCAGGACAACTTCAGACTAATACTGAGTCAATCTTGACCCTCAAATATGAAGGTGATGCTGAATAAGTCAGTCAGGTATCAGAGAATCAGAACCTACCCAATCAACATGCATTCACTCAACCCCATCTCTTATGCGAAATGTGAGCAGGAGGGAGAAAGACATTGCCAAGTGCACAGTTTCAGCAAAGGCCTGCCAGCGTTGGACTCTCCGATCATAAGTCTCAACAAAAATCTTGTTGACTCTTCACCAGATTCGCCTGTGTAGCCAGCTCCCCACCCCCCACCCCACCTCCGCTTTGCAAATCAGATCACTTTCATTCAACTATTTTGATGCAGGTTGTGTGAGCACAACCAAATGCTAGTGACAATACCAAAATTTAGGGCCCTTGGCATGATGAGCCTCGCTTTTCCTCTAGGCATGTGTATTAGTTCAAGTCCTCCGAGAAGCAGATACCAAGACAGGATTACACGCGCAAGCTGTAAGAGCTGCCAGACAGTGGTGTAAGTCTGACCTCAAGGGAAGGAAAAAGGTAGCTTGGGTAGAAGCATCTCACACTGCCATGCAGTCTCAAGAAGGTTCTGCAAGACCCCAGGAAGTCCTTGAACCAAAGTCAGCCGTCAGAGGAGCTCAGTGTGTCCTAGGGTCCAATCTGACTTATAGTCCTGCCACACTCAGTCATGGGCTGGAAGAAGCCCATGGGAAGCATGGCCTTGGTGTGAACGTGGTGATAGATTGCAGAGCACAGCAGCTGGAGGCCTTGGTCAACTGCACTCCCAAGACGTGCTGGCCTACTAGGCTGATTGGCAAGGCCGGCACCATACATCGTCAATGAGCTAATATGCATACGGTAAAATTATAAAAATAAAAAATAGGGAGGGAATTTGTGGTTCTTTTTGGTTTCTTGCTTCCATAAGTTCCACGCAACTCCTTACCTTACCTCCAAATAATGACAGAAAATATTTTCACCTGGTTAATGATTACATAACTTTCCTAAGTCCCACAGGTAAAAGATAAAGACTTGTAAAACAGAAAAGTAGCTGGAATGTGTGCAAGAAACAAAGAAATGAACAGAAATTGAGTGATGGAAAAGAGCAAAGAAGAAAAAAAGAAGAGAAGTCAGAAGAAACCTACAAATCCTCTTCAGAGGCGGGTGGCCAGGAAGAAATTGCCAGCAAAAGTCTAGGTGAAGGCTGTTGAAGAATAAGAATGTCCAGACATCAGAAAAGGGGTTATTTAATGTGAAGCACTACATCAGATACACAAATTGCTCATTTCCTCCTAGTTTTTTAAGCTCTAGATTTGGGGGAGAAGAGATTCAATGCTAGTACCTCTCTATATGTCTTCAAGATTATGTTTGAGTCCTTTTTGCTACATTGAATTCTAGTGAATAATCTAAACTTTTCAGTTAAATTAAAATTTATTTTTATCAAATATTCTTTTAGAGCTTACGAGCCAGAATTTGGAACCATCTCATGCTGTGCCGATACTGTCATAATTGTTCCTTCTGTGTATGTGTTTGAACTGGTCAAATCTGTGCCTTGACCTTTAGATTGTAAACTCTTTAGGAACAGCTTTAAGAATATAAATATTTTCTATGGCCCCTACGTTTGTCACGACAGGATTATTATTTGATTACAATCATGACGTTTGAACCTTAAAAGTCTATATACAAAAGTAAAAGGTTTTACACACCTTAATACAAATTCAGGAGGCTCCCTCTTATCCATTTCCTCCATCATATCTCTGCTGCATCTGATACTGTTGATCAGTCACTTATTGAATGGCGTTTCTTCCTGGGCTCCCATTATATTAACTTCTTGGCTCTCCTCCTAGCTCCCTGCTTCCTCTTTCTCCCTAACTATCTTTGACTTTCTATTACCTCTTACTTTTGAATATCATACATCAATCTTTCTGAAGCCTTCTATTTCATGGCTTCCGTTACCACCTCTAACCAAATACTCCTATTTTATATATCCAGATCTTACTTACTCATGATCATATAATTCCAATGTCCTCTAAGATAACTCTAAAATATTCTGCCATCACTGCTAATTCTGTTCGCTCCAAAACATTCCCTTATTTTCATTTATCAATGGCACTACCATTGTCTTTCACTCCTGCAAAGGAAACTTTGATGATATCTTTGAATTATTCTTTTTTATTCCTCTACCCACATCTGACTGTTGTACCAAATTGTATTTTCCTTTTCTTTGTGAAACAATATCTCAGCTGCCTGTCTGATCCCAAGCCCTCAGCTTAATGGGATTGTGTGGTCCTTTAAGCTTGGCTCAAATCCCCTTTCTCCATTTAAAAGAAAACTCAGGGTCTCTCTCAATGTTTCCAGAGTTCTCTGAGGATCTTATATTTCAGCGAGTTGTTCTGGTTCCTATTTGCTACTTCTGATGACTTTTTAACCACCCTCATAGCTCACCTTTGAGGCCGTTCATACTGTGTACCCCAAGTGAGCCCCCAAATGAGATGTCATCCCTTTGCTTCATTTTTCCTCAAGCACTTCTTACTCAAGGAAGCCTCCAAAAGCAAACTGTACTGAAGATTTCAATACTAATGACAAGGGGCCCGTGTGATTGCCCTCAAAGCAGATAACAAAACTAAATATTCAACTTCTCTATTTTTAAACGTTATATATTCATTTGTGTCACCAGGAAACATTCACTAACCTTTCTTTCTACTAGGGCTCCACTCCTCATCGTGCGTCTGCGTCCCATCTCTTATTTAATCTCCTGTCTTCTTTCCAGCTTGCTCACTCTCAACCCTCAAAGTACCTACTCACTTCTTATGCAGATAAAGTGGGACCCATTGTTAAAGACTCAAAACAGTTTAGCAATTAGTCTATAATTTACCTTTCAATGCAAATGGAGATACTATGAAAACTCATTCCAATAGGTGGGTCACTTGGAGATAAAGGTACCTGGGGAAGGGCACTCAAAGAAGTAGTGAGAGCAAAGTCTCCTAGGTAGGAGGGTTGGGATGCGTCTGAAGGCCAGTCGGGCAGGAGCCAAGCAGATGAGAGGGAAAAGGGTAGGAAATTACGTCAGAGAGGTGAAGTATTGCAAGGACTTTGGTTTTATCCTGAGTGAGATGGGAACTATTGTAGGGTTTTGAGCAAAGGAGTGATGTGACCCAATATATCTTTATAGGATATGAAGATATATTGAATAGAATCATTCTGCCTGCATAATAGACTGAGAAGGCCATGAGGGCAGAATGAGGAAGAAGAGATCAGATGTTACTGGACCATTCTAAGTGACAGATGATAGGGTTTGGACCAAGGTTGCGGCATGACAGTGGTGTTAAAATAATGTATTTTGGATACAATTTGAAGGTAGAGCTGAAAATATTTGCTTGTGAATTCAAGATGGGAGGGGCCTCGGTAGCTCGCCATGATTATTTAGTGGTTAGTGCTCTGCGTTGTGC
This sequence comes from Pteropus alecto, assembly GCF_000325575.1. Classification (NCBI taxonomy): domain Eukaryota; kingdom Metazoa; phylum Chordata; class Mammalia; order Chiroptera; family Pteropodidae; genus Pteropus; species Pteropus alecto. The sequence goes on from NW_006432945.1 coordinate 4,756,126, forward strand.
ATTAAAGGTGGAATATGAAGAGAGAGAGAGAAGTCAAAGGAGACTCCAAGGATTTTGGCCTAAATGATAAGCTTGGAGTTATCATTTACTTAGATGGGGAAGATTGTTGGAGAAATAGCTTTGGAGGTAAGGTCATGTTAAGCCAGAGATGCCTACTAGACATCCAAGTGGAGATGTTGGATATAGGAGTTCCAGGGAGAATTCTGGGCTAGAGAGTTGCCTTGGGCTGCCATAACACACTATCACAGATTAGGTAGCTAAAACAACAGAAATTTATATTCCTACAGTTCTGGAGTCTACAAGTCCAAGATCAAGGTGTCAGCAGTTTTGGTTTCTCTTGAAGCTTCTCTCCTTGCCTTCTCACTGTGTCCTTACGGGGTCATTGCTCTATGCAGGCACCTCTCTGGTGTTTCTTTGTGTGTCAAACTTCCTCTTCTTATAAGGACACCAGTCACAGTGGATTAGGGCCCGCCCCAACAGCCTCATTAACCTTAATTACCATTTTAAAGGCCCTGTCTCCAAATACGGTCACATTCTAAGGGACTGGGGGTTAGAGTTGCAACATATGAACTTTGGGAGGACACGATTCAGCCCATAACAGGGAGTCGTCAGCTTATCGAAAGAGATTAGATGAGATCATTAAGGTTGTAAACATAGAGAAAGGAGTGAAGAGTTGTGAAGATGGAGCTCTGATGTTCCTCAATATTTAGCAGTCGGGAGATGAACAGGAACCAGCAAAGGAGAAGGAAGAATGGCCAGCGAGTTGGAGAAAATCTAGAAACATGTGGTAAGCTAAAAGCCTAGTGAAGGTGATGCTCAAGGAGGAGGTTGTCATCTACACTGTTAAACCCTTTTTAGAGACCAAGAAGATGAGGACTGAAAAGTGACCAACTGAACTGAGAGACACGGATAGGGACCTTGATGAGGGCAGCTTCGGTGGTTTGGTGGGGAAGTAAAGCAAACCGGAGTGAAGAATCGGAGAGCATTTGTGACGCTGAATATCACCAAATCTTTTGAGTTTTGATGTTCAAGAGAATAGAGAAATAAAGCAAAACTCAAGGTGAACGAGGTCAAAGCAGGGATTTTTTTAAGGTGGGGAAATAAATAGCAGTGGCTCTATGCAGATGGGACTGATCGATTACGAAGGAAGAAATGGATAATACAGAAGGATTGGTGGATAATACTCCAAGACTCAAGGCTGCTTGCAGTATCGAGTAGCAAAAGTGAAGGGGTTTTCCTTAACCTGTGTATCGAAGGTACAGCAAATAGTACAAAGGCTGGTAGGTGCGTAGATATGGCTGTAAAGTTTGCGGAATTTCCCTTCTGAGCACAGATGGGAGGGAAGACATTGAATGTTGAGGGAAAAAGAGGGTGTGAAATCGTCATGTAGGTGAGAAGGGAAGTGAATGGACGAGGGAATTATAGTAGGATTGGCAGCCAACGTGGAGAGCGGAGTTGAAGTTGTCATTCTGAATTTAAATTACGACCACGCTCCACAGCTGTGTATTTTTCTCCAGCCATCGTCGGCTAGAAATGTGAGGGTGGCCTATAGGTTGAGAATTGAATTTAACCAGGGTTGGGGTTTTTGCCAGACAAGTTCAATGAGGACAAAAAGGGCTGAGAGTTAGAAAGTTACATCGGAGAGTTACTTTAATCAGGGACCTTAGGCTGTCAACCAGGAAAGAAGAGAAACAAGGCTAGAAGTCAAGTCAGTGATAGCAAAATGGGAGTAAGATCAAGGGGTACGCATCCTGCTGAGGCAACTGGAATTGTTGGAGTCAGAACACAGGTTTCCCACACTATCCAAAAGCAGAGCGTTCCTATGAAAACTTTAATAAGATGAAACGGCGCTAAGCGAAGGAGCGATTACCATTCATTTATGTCTTTATCTCGTGCGCCACGATCCAAACGCTTAATTACGTCCAGTTTCATGCTCAGCGTAACACCCTCGCGAGCTCTCTTAGTTTCTCCTGATGCCTTGAGAAACATCTTGCTAACAGATGCACAAAACAAATCGAGATAAAGCACAGATGCTCACAGCCACAATTCAAAGCTGTGGGGCCTGACGTTGAGACGCTGAGTGTAGTTCCCAGGGAGGGAGCCCGATGAGGCCACTCTCAGCACCTGCCTCGATGATGACTTGCTGAAAACCAAATGCTGAATGCTATTTCCACCTTTTTTTTTTTCCGTAACAGTGAAAATCCTCCTCCGATTTCTTTCAGTTAGCAAAAATAGGTACTAACGGTCTTTCGTAAAAACGAAGTGGCACAATGTGAACTTTGGAAAAGCGTGGGCTACCTGTTCTAAGAGCTGGAAAGGCACAAAGGGCTGGTCTGAAAGCTCTTTTCTCGGCCCTATCCTGAATGGCAGTTCTATTCCAGATGCAGGGGATATGGTTTTGCAGGGGATGTGGGAAGTACCTTTAAAAACAAGTGCATATAATGGACAACTCATGATAAGTGAACCATTATTGTGTTACTGATTTGATCGTTATTTTCAGGGGACGGGGTGAAAATAGTGAAACTGCACCAGCGGAGGAAAGAGATCGCGTGGCTTTAAGTTCAGATTTTGCCTCTGATTCGCTTCGTGGGCTCCTTTCATAACCACTATGAGCTTCATTTGGCTCATCTGTAAAATGAGGAAAATAATAACTGCCCTGCAGTTATTGTGAAGATCAAATGCAATAAGGTATGTGAAAGTGCTTTGTAAACTAAAAGGCCAATTAACAATAACCTGAAATCGCCTCAAGACCATGAGTCACCCAGCAAAGAGAGAAACACAAGCCTCCAAGGACTTTTGAGGGGGACCTTTGCTCTCTTTCCGCCTCTGTGACTCAGCCAAGCGCCCCGTGCTAGACCCCAGGCTCTCTTTGCAGCTTTCTCATTCACCAGCTCCCTTTGGGGTGCCCCAAAGCTCTGCTTCCTCTCAGAGAGGATCAGAAGGAAAAGGAAAGGGAAGGGAGAAAATCAGAGAAGAGTGGAAGAGAGCAGGATGGAAATAACTTTTTTCTGAGTGCCTGCTGTACACCAGGCGACTTTGCAAAAATCTCGTTTAGTCCTTGCTCCACTGGTGTTTGGTATTATCCTCCCTGTAATTCGGTGTTATAGATGAGGAAACAGACTCAGAAAGTTCGGGTTATTTGACCAAATTATACAATCAGGGGTTGGTGGAGGACGGACTCGACCTCTTCTCATTCTGAATCCGATGCCCAGGGCCTTCCTCATAAACCCTGGGGTGCACGGCTCATCCAAAACACTCTTCTTCACACTAGAACAAATCGTCTTTTGGGAGAAGTTAAGCTCTCATCGGCTCTGTGATGCTTCAGCTCCTAGATGAAGAGGAGTACTTAATCAAAGAAGAACAGCGTTTTGGAATACTAAAATTACTAAAATTCTTGGGAGGGGAATCATTCACACCAAAGTGAAAACAGCTTAGATTTTGAAAGTAGATTGTCTCAGAAACTCTTCTCAGCTTCTCATTGACTCAGAACTTCTCCACTAAGTCGTCTATGGCCAAATGATAGAGGGGAAAAGAGAACTAGGCCAGCACTCCAGACTCACGTTCTCAGGCATCTCCGTGTTGAATGGTTACTGGTCTGGATCTCTCTTCCTGCGTAACCATCCACCCCAAAATATTATGGCTTGAAACCACAAACTCCTATCTCTTGGTTCTCGGGGTTGATTGGATTCTGCTGGGTGGTTCTCACTTACGATTTCTCCCTGCACTCAGCCGGGTGTTGGCTGGGCTGCCGCAATCCGAAGGCTCACTGGGGCTGGACATCCAAAATGGCTGGCCCTCCTGGCTGGCATCGGATGCTGACCGATGAGTGGGAGTTCATTTAGTGTTATCAATCAGAGCATCTACACATGGTGGCTTCATGGGACGTGGGCTTCTCACAGTATGGTGGCTGGGTTCCAAGAGGCATTATCCCAAGAGTGAATGTTCCAAGAAGTAGGAGAGAAGCTGTCAGGCCATTTAAGAGTTATGCCTAGAACTGGCATAGCATCACTTCTGTTGTATCCTATTGGTCAAAGCTGTCACGATTCCTACCCAGACTCAAGAGGATAGAGAAGTAAACTCCACCTTTTGATAAGAACGAGGCAAAATCACATTGCAGAAAAGAGTGGGGGATGAGAGATACTAGACATTTATCTTTGGAAAATACGAATGGCCACAGTCACTGGGCCAATAACATAGCCAACGTGAGCGTGGCCTCTGCATCTCCTAACCTCCTGGCCCTGGGGTTTGATCTAGCCCCTGCCAGACTATCTGCTCGTCCCTCGTCCCATTGTTTGCTGTGCTGGAGCTATACTGCCTCCTCTCTTTTCTTTATTCTTATCTCAGAGTTTTGGGACTTCTTCTGCCTCAACTGCCTCTTCCCTCAGTTCCTCCCACAGGGTCGTCTCTCTTATCACTGAAGTCTCAGCTCAAATATCGCTCTTCTGGGAGACCTTCCCTGACTGACACGTGACTCCATCTATGTCCCGCATAGCACTTACGTGTTTGTGTTCTCGCCCACTGTCTGTTCCTCCACTACGGCACAAGCTCTGTGACAGAAGTGACCTAATCTGTCTTGTCCACTGTGTGTCCCCAATGCTGACACTAGTACCCACTGCAGAGTGGTCAGTCAATTTTTGTTGAATGAATGAATGAACAAATGAATATCTCTGTCAAGTGGCCGCCAATGACCGTTCAGCCTCCTTTTATGACAGAGAATTCTATATTGCACCTTTGGGAAGCTGTTTTTTCTTTGGACACATCTTAGGCAATTCTTGCATGGCATTATGAATTTACCTAACTAGTCAAAACCTCTATTATTTATTTACTAAGACTAATTCAGGGCCTTTAAACTGTACCTCTAAATGCAATAGTTCTATGTCTCCAACCCACAGAAAAAGACCAATAGGAGACAAAGGAAAAAAGGTAAGGGACCCCATCATCATTTAATCATAGCAACAACTCTTTTATTTATCTATTGGGGTTCTGTATAAGACTTAGTTTGAAAAACAGTTCCACTGCTAAAAATAAGTCTACATGATCTCATAGATTCCGTTCCATACCTTTATGATGATATTTCTTACAGTGTGGCCTTTCGAACCTCTGCATCAGAATCAACACTGCACTGGACACTTGTGGAGAACGCCCCTACTGATGAAAAGTTCTGGCCATGAGGCCAGGGAATCTGGATTTTAACAAGCACCTCGGGGGCTTCTTAGGTGCTTGAAAGAGGATCATTGCTCTGTGATGTGAGGACATCCGATAAAATACGGAAATAAGCTGTCATGCCATGTAGAACTCTTTTCCCTTTAAGATCACCTCTTGCAAAAAGTGATATCTTTTCTCAATACATACAGAATTTTGGAGGAGTAGGCATGGCTGGCTGACTTCAAGATGCCCAGAATGTGGACTTTTATCTCTTTGCTGGAGGCCCTGATTGTTCCCACAATTATCTCTCTGTGACCCAGTGACTGAGGCTAGAGCATTTATGTGTGAACACACACACACACACACACACACACACACACACACACACACACATTGCCAGAGGCCAACGTCACAGCCAACCTACCACCTTACTCAGCTGAGTCCTACCAATTAAGAACTTCTCGAGTGGTTTAAGAGCAGAGTCCTTAAAATTCCAAGCATAAAACAGCTAATAGGAGTATCATGTTTAACACAGTAATTAAAAAAAAAAAAAGCAGAGACAAAAAAAAAGCTGCAAAGTTTTCTTTGTGATCATTGTTTAACACTGTATGTAATTAAATATTAATGAAAGTATGCTACTTTCATTTTGTGAGCAATTTAATTCAATTAAAAATAAATGGGTCTCCTTGGCTCAGTGGGCATACTGATATACAGAACAGCACTGCCCTTAACTTGGTTTTCACTGTGTTTAAATCCAGCACTGAGCAAAGCTACTGAAATACGACCCCAGGCTACTCGATTAACCTGTGAAGAACTGGGAGCCGACCTCAGGCAGTCACCGAGTAGAGTGCTGTGCAGCAGATACTGGCTACAAGGCGGTACGGTTTACCCAAAAATGTTTATCAAGCATTTGCTACGTGGGATGAAAAGACATTTAAGACACCTCCTAGATATCAAAACGGTAGTTATCTCAGTATTCACACACACGTACATATATACATACGTGTATATATATGTATTACATATATACACATATGCCAATACATATATATTTACCATGTAAATATATATATATATATTACATGGCAAATATATATGTAATAAATTTACCGTGTAATATATATATTTACATGGTAAATATATACTGAGCTATACTGTTAAGATTAGTGCACTTGGCTGTAAATATTTCATACCTCAATGGGGGAAAAAGAGACACACTTTCTCTGCCTATGAGGACCTCACAGTTTGATATTACTAAGTACATGAGAGGTGACGGGGCATCGGGAGTTTCCTAGCTTACGATCTGGCTGGAAAGGCACATGAAAATTCTTAAGTGCACTTATTTTGTGATAAAAACATTCATAAATCTTAAATCATCTCTAGGACGAAACCAACAAAAATGAGACAGTATATTTCTGCAGTCATGCGCAGGAACACGCACAGTACATGTGCGCCCGGGTAGGGGAGAGGAAAGGGCACAGAAAATGGCTCGGAGCAGAAGCAGGGAGTCAGGGGACCAACAAGCCCAGGAGCCAATTAACCCGCTGTCAGGTTGGCCTTGAGTGGGGGCGCCCAGGTTGCGGGCGGGAGGTGTGGGTGGGCGTGGCAGGAGGGCAGCGAGGAGGAGGCCAGATGCACTCGGCCTGGCCCGGGTTCCAGCCCGGTTCCGGGTTGACTTTCCGGGGCGGGCTCCTGGTCAGGGGCCATCTGCGCTCACAGACCCTGGAGGTAATGGATCCGGGCCGCCACCGTGATAACCGGAGCCGCTTTTCCATTTCACCAGAAGAGCCGTTGTTTGCGAGTGAACTCCAGGATTCCAGAGGCCTCGGCTAATAATAACAATGTTATCAACGCGCAAGGCTGAACCGAGAGGAGTGTGTGTGTGTGTGTGTGTGTGTGTGTGTGTGTGTGTGTGTGTGTGTGTCTGGGTCCCCAGGGGCCCGCGCCCAGCCCTGAAAGGAGAGCCGTGTCCTCGTGAATGGAGAGGAAAATGCCAACCTCTGGACAAAAAGTTTGCTGCTAAAAAAGAAACCCCAGCCAACATTCTACAACCTGGACGCATTGTTACTGTGCTGGTTTATCTGGCAGGAATAGGAAGCCGTGTTTGAAAACAATGTATTCTTTTTAGGTGCAAGGTCAGCGTCGGTTGGACCTCGGGGTGACCGCCTGCCCCCTACCCATGGGAGAAGGCTCCAAAGGCCTGCCAAGGCTCTTCCTGGGCAGAGGGAAGGGAGCTTAGCCAGCGACAATGGAGGCAAGCTGGCTTCCTGGCCATCCCGCAGAGAGGCCCAGGCACAAATGCCCCATCAAAGCCTGCGAGGGGCTCCCTGTACCTGCTGGAGGAGCCATGGGGCAGAGCCTGCAGGAGAGGCCAACTGGTGACATGTGGCACTAAGGTCTCTGGTCTGGCGCCTGTGTGGAGGGACCGAAGGCCCCTGCAGACCCTGGCAAACTGCTTTGCTCTCCACAGGGCAGATGGGGAGCTGCCCTCAGTGGAAGCTGGCAAGGCTCGGAGCTGCCCCAGACTCCAAGGTCCTCCCTAAAGCCAGAACAGGTTGAGTGCAGAGAGAATTCAGAAGTGCCTCTTCTAAAAACTTGTTCTCAAACAGAGACTCATGGACATGGACAATAGACTAGCGGTTACCAGAGGGGAGAGGGGAAGGGGAAGGTAGATGGGGCAAAAGGGGTCAAATATGTGGCGACGTTAAAGAATTAAAAATAAATAAATTTTTGAAAAATTAAAATAAATAAATAAAAATTTTTGAAAAATTAAAATAAAACTTGTACTTAGTAAAATCCAGGTGGTTGCCAGCCAGCTCTGGGTAAGAGTGTAGGCTCCACCACTGAGTAGCTGAGTGACCGCGTGCAAGATTTAACCTTGCAAAAAAATCTTCAGTTTACTCATATGCAAAAGGAGAACAGTAATAATACCTGCCACACAGGGCCAGTGCGTGGGGTAACGAGATAATGGAAGAGAAGCACTTAGCAGGCCCGGCGTGTGGCCGGCACCCAGCACAGGGCCTTGGCTCTTGCCGTACCCTCTGCCAAGAACACTTTCTTTTTGATAGACTTGTTCCCTTACCTCCCACAGGTCTCTTCTCTGGCTTATTTTTCTCCATAGTCCTTACCAACATACTATGTCTTTTACTTTCTTTTATCTTACTTATTGTCTGTCTCTCTCAAACCAGGGAAAACTCTGAGAATTGAGATGTGTGTGCTTTGTCTAATACTGAATCCCAGAATCTAGAATAGAATCTTACATATAGCAGTTGTTCAGTAAACATTAAATAAAGGATAGATGATGATGATAATGAAGACAAGGATCGCAGTGTAAAAAGTCCCAGTAATCTCCTGATTTCAGAGTTCCCAAGGTCAGCTCCTACCAGAGCATAAGCCACATGGATGCAGGAACTGTGCCTTATGTAATTGGATTCTCTGTAGCTAAGGTTGACAGATTTAGCAACTAAGAATACAGGATGTTCAGTTAAATTAAAATTTTTCTTATAAATACATCTCAAATGTTGCTTGGGACATACTAATAGGAAACCATTATTTATTGTTTATCTGAAATTAACATTTAACTGGGTGTCCTGTATTTTATCTGGCAACCCTATCATTGCCGCATGAATGGATAATATGTTCAAAATGTAGAGAAATCAGAGTAAACCTAAATAAAACAGGAAGGTCGGCCCCGATGGTGTGCTGGTAATGTCTAACAACTGACTGGTCAAGGGAAGAAAAAAAAGCCTTGATTTATAACAGTTGTCCATTTCCATGGTGTAAATGCTCCCACCATGGCTGATTTCAAGCTACCAAGATTCATGAGTGAATGCAGAGCTTGGAAGAGAAGAACACAATCAGCTTTGGCGAATCAGCATGAGGCAGCTTTAGCACACGCTCCCAAAGTCATAGGATTGAAAAAAGAGACCATGAGCAAGCAAGAAAAGCGAAAAATAAATAAGCCACTTCCACTATATCATACCAAGACTCTGTTGGCCCTTTCCTCAAACACATTATCTCAACCTCACGAGAATTTTAGGAGGTAGAAATTATTAGCCCTACTTTTTTTTAACAAATGGGGAAAATGGGGCAAAAGAAGATTTTAAAATTGTGAAGCTATACGGCTATTAAACCAGCCCAAAGTTCACTCTTTTTCTGCAAACCGGTCTGCCTCTGTAGTCACTGGATGTGATATGGAGGCCAAAGACCTTTAGAGGTCAGAGGTCAGCAGGTCAACCTGTCCATTCCTCAGGAGAAAACTGAAGCAAGGGGTAAAAAGGTTAGCAGCGTCTGACAGAGCTGGGATGAGAACTTGCACCTCCTGACTCTGCGTGTGCGCGCGCGGGCTCGCACGCCGGCGTGTTGTAGAGAAATTCTCCAAGTGTGTTCAACTACATTGAGGAGCCTGACAACTAAGTGTGGGCACCCCCAAAGGAGTCAACACAGGGTTAGTGTGCCTCAGTTGAGTTTTTAAAAATTTTTTAAGGTGTTTTTGAATCTGGACTAGGGTTTCTGCTTTCTTGATCTGATCCATGTGATTTGAAAACTTAGACCAGAACAGAGAGCACTTGTTACGAAGGGGTGGTCAGTGCAGTGGTGGTGGTGGGTGGTGACAGTAGCGGTGGTGGTGACGGTGGTGGTGGTGATGATGGTGGCGGTGGTGGTGACGGTGGTAGTGACGGTGGCAGTGACAGTGATGGTGGTGGTGGTGGTGGTGGTGGTGGCAGTGATGGTGGTGGCGGTGGTGGTGACAGTGGCGGTGACGGTGGTGGTGACAGTGGCGGTGATGGTGGTGGTGGT
>NW_006432945.1:4766515-4766963 GCF_000325575.1 Pteropus alecto
GACGGTGGCGGTGATGGTGGTGGCGGTGTGGTGGTGGTGGCGGTGGCGGTGGCGGTGGTTTTAGGGAGAATGGGAGGAAGGGGAGGGCGTCCTCACTCAGGGAAGATGAGCAGTGTTGACTCATGACTTGAAACGAGAAGCACAAACGTTCGTAAGCGCCCCCCGTGCATGTCTGTCTTTTCTGTTCCTCCTGGAGGTACCACAGAGGACAGAGGTGTGGACAGAACCTTGGCTCTGCCAGTAACCATGTGTGGCTGCAGGCAAGTCCCTGCGCCTCTCTCGGCTGTGTTGTCCCAGCTATAAAACGAAAATATAATTTCTGGGGCCTTTTCCAGCAATGACATCTCTGGTATTTTCTCTTAATCCCCACCTTTAACTTCCCTTCATCTTCTCACTCTTTTCTCCCTTCCTCGTTCTCTTCTTTGCTCGGTGTTTGAAAATCCTCTTT
>NW_006432945.1:4767009-4772198 GCF_000325575.1 Pteropus alecto
TGTAGCCCCGTCTGGCTTCTGTCTCTCTTTCCTTCTCGCTCTCTCTACCCTTGTCCCCCTGCCCACCCCCTCCATGCACAGACAGACTGCTGGAACCAACACTGGCCATTAATTAGACGAAAACTCTCCTAATAAAACAAAGAAAGAAAACAGGAAAGCCGCGAGCAGACGCAGCCTACCCAAAGCCCACGACACCCTTCGCGCGCGTGGCTCCCCGATGTTACTCTTCTATTCATATACATTAACTGTGCCCCTCGCTTTTATCTGGAGAGCGCTTTGCCAGCTACACAAACAAAAGATTATGCAGATTATCGTAAGTGTACAGAAAAAAAAATCATCTTAACTAAACATCCCCAAATGGAAGCCCCTGGATGGGAAAACTTGGGCGTCCCAAGGCCAGAGCGCCACCCAGAACGAGACCCGCGCTGGCGTCCTCACCGCGAGCAGCACGGAACCCTGAGAGGCAAGTATGTTCTGAGAATTCCCAGCTTGCTGGAAACTCTGAGAGCAAACGAGAGCCCTCAAGGCTCATTAGACCTATTTATACAGTCCTTCATTGGGAAGAATTAAATCTTCCAAACACAGATAAATACACCCCTGTGACAAATGAACTAGCTAGTCACGTTTGACTCCCAGCTCCAACACTGACAAATGTACCAGTTGAGCTCCCCAGGCAAGATAAACATATTTATCTTGAATTCCCTTTAGAGAAGGAACACAAGGGCGACCACAGGTGTCTGGGGTGGAGGCCTGATGTGGGGAGAAAGGTGGGAGGGGATAAGGCCGGAGGGTAGGAAGAGCTCGTGAAGGTCACCTTCTCAGACAGGTAGCCAAACCACAAGACCTCTCCCTGCCCAGCTCTGCCCAGGCCTTCTGCTAACCTTGAGGGTTTCTCAACCCAGCTGTGCTGGCCACCAACTATCTTCTACCAACACGCAGTATCCTTGGAGACTCCAGCAGCACGGAGTGACATAGGGTGCCCTCAAAATGGCTCACTGCCTGCCCCTCTGTATTTCTCAACAGGCCCTATCTTTTCCAGGAAACACTCCTTTTCTGGGAAAGGTTGGCAGCATCAGAGAATGATCCTGGCAGGAAATGGCCAGCCACATCCAAGGACCTCTGAGAAGAGATGGTGATAAGATAGAAGAGAAGAAAGAGAACGCTTGGCTGATTCTTCGGACGCTTCATTCCTGGGGTGGCAGCCTCATGGCCTAGAACCGCACTCTCTGGTACAATGGCCGCTAGCCACAGGGGGCTGTCCAGCACTTGAAAGGGGGCTAGCCTGAATTGAGATGTCTTGAAAATGTAAAACACACACGGAATTTTGAAGGTTTAGTACAAAAAAAATGTGGACTATCTCATTCATAATCTTTATATACTGATTACATGTTGAAATGATATTTTGGATATATTGGGTTAAATAAAACATATTATTAAAATTAATGTCATCTGCTTTCTCTCCACCTCCCCCTCCCTTTTAGAATGAGACTACTGGAAAATTTTTAATTGTGCAGAGCTCATATTTATTCCATTTCTTATTGGACAGCACATCTCTAGAGAATCATTAGCTTCAATGCATTTGAATCTAGGTTCTCTCAAGAACCCATTTTCAGACTTTGCCGCTTCCTAAAACCTTTTCAAAACCTTTTCATAATCACACCAAAGTGGAATTGATTTGTGTTTTCTTTTTTCCCCAGCACGGGGTCCCTAAAGTCAAACTCATCCCAAGCCATGAAATGGAAAGCTAGACTCAGAAGTTCCTCATTTCAGCATCTGGCCCTCAACAGTTTTCCAAGCTCGCTGCCTTTCCCCATCATCTCTTAGTCTTGCTTCCTCGTATTCTTGCTCTTACGTGCTAGCTTTTGGTTCAGAAACAGCAGAATAAAAGCCTGATGAGAACCTGAGGAGATCATCAAACCCATTCAGACTGGTCCACTTGACCCAACCCCAGCAGAACACAGCTGCATTGGTCAATTCTTTTTTAAAAAGCAATAACTCTCATTTGTTTTCATAGTAAATAATACTTATTTATTGTAGAAAAAAATGGAAAAATAGAAGCCAAAAGGAGAAAATAAAAATCATCCACAATCTCAACCCTCGGGATAGCCATTATTGACGTTTTAGGGTACATCCTGCCAAAATTTTATTTTGTACAACAAAGATAATAACTGTAACATTTATTGAGCATTTAATAAGTTCCAGGCAGTGTGCTAAATATTTTAATATTTTTTTCATAACAATCCTAAAGTAAATTCTATTATTATTCCCATATTACAGTTGAGAAAAACTGAAACTTAGCAAAGTTAAATATCTTGGCCAAAGACAAACAGCTAGCAAGTGGTAGAACCAGTTAAACACAAGGCCAAATGGACTCTGGACAGGAAGCTCTCAGTCTCTTGCCTGTGGCTGAGTGTTCTCTACGAAGTAAGACGCTATGATCTCCCTCATGAACTTGTTCTCTTAAAGGCATCCAGATCTATCTAACCCTCCTAAACTCACAGTGCCTGCCTCGGTCCACTCAGGCTGCTGTAACAGAACATCATAGACTTGGTGTGTTATAAACAGCAGTTCTGGAAGCTGGGAAGTCCAAGACTAAGACACTGGCAGATCCAGTGTCGGGCGAGAGCCCACTTCCTGGTTCACGGAGGGCCATCTTCTCCCCGTGTCCTCACATGGCAAAAAGGATGAGAGTGCACTCTGGGGTCTCTTTAATAATGGCCCCGATCCCATCACAAGGGCTCTGCCTTCATGACCTAATCATCTCCCTAATCACCGTGTCCAAATATCATCGAACTAGGGTTAGGCTTCAACATATGAATTTTAGAGGGACACAAAAGTTCAGTCTATACCTTTGCCATTTTTTACGCATGTCCTAATCTACCAGTAACTGCTTTTTATTTATATATTTATTTATTCAACAGATCAGACACTACTTTGTCCCAGGTGATATTCTAGGCAATCCGAATGCAGCAGTGAACCCAGCTGACAAAGTTACTTTGCTCTTGTGCAATAAACAAGCAAACAGATACTATGTGAGATAGTAAGACAAACCAGCAAGGGGAGAAAATTGAGTAGGGTGAGGGGGACGCAGAGTGAATGGAAGGGGTAAGAATCATATGGTAGGTTACATTATTATTTGTAATTATTTAAGCCTTACATAGGAAAACCTGGCTAAGACAGATTTTTTGGGGGGGGATGGGAGAGGAAGGCAGGTGATCAGGGAAGACCTCACAAGTAAGGTGACATTTGAGCAGAGACGATGAAAGACCAGTAGGTTATTTGGGAGAATTTTCAGGGCTGAACACACAGGAAGAGCAAAGGCCTGAGATGGGAGTGTGACTGGTGTGTGGAAAAAAAGGCGAGGGGCCAGTGTGTCTAGAACAAAGGGAATGAGGAGGACAGTGGTAAGGGATGAGGTCAGAGAGTTTCCTGGGGTGAGTTTAGGTCACATCGGGCCTTTCAGGCCACTGCGAACTCTGGCTGCTACCCTAAGTGAGATGGAAAGCCACCGGAAGGTTTTTAGTAGAGATGTAACTTCTCTGTTAAAGGGGTCACTTCAGCTACTACTGTCTTGAGAATATATTTGGGGGGCAAGTGACCTATTTCGAAGGTGGAACCCACAAGGTTTGTTGATGGATCATATGTAGGGTATGAGAGAAAGTATCAAGGCGTACTCCAAGCTTTTTGGCTTTGAGCAACTAGAAAGAAGATTACTGTTAAAAAAAGAAAAAAGATGGAAAAACTACAAAAAGAAGTGTTTTCTTGAGGGGTTGTAGAAATTGGGGACTTGTCTGTGAGTACATGAAGTCTGAGATTCCCATCAATTAAAAGCTGCATGTCATCTGAGTTCAGTTCATGTCATCTGAGTTCATCTGAGAACAGTCTAGACTTGAGACATGAATTTAGAAGTTCTTGGAAGATAGATGGTACTTACAACCATGCCCCTGAACGATGTAATCTTCGCAGTGATTAGCCTCCCAGCTGGTAGATCTTACAAAGGTGAAGAGGAAACAGCAAAGGAGATTGGTGAGGTAAAGTAATAATTGGAATTTATTTCTCGCCTATTCTGCAGAGTCCAAGTTGAGGGCTATCCAGGCCAGGCGAAGAAAGCTTTTCAAGTTGAAGGAGTAAGAAACCCCGTCACATCCTGCTGCTAGAATATGATATGGATTGAGAATTGGACTTGGCAATCTGGAGAGCATATATATTACCAACATAAACAAGGGAAACCAAGAGGTCACTGCAAAGGGCATTGGGTCAAGGGAGGCAATGAACCTATACCCTTTCGCCTTCTTGTCAAGTGGTTCTTAGGGACTCCAGAGGGTCAGTTAGACTCATTAAACTATTTTTACTAGTCTAATTTGGCTTCTTATGTGACAGACAACCTCTCAATATCACCCTAGAAATACCGATGTTAGAATCATGATCAAGCGATAGTTTTTAAAAAGTTAGTGGTGATTGGTAGTGAGTTGCCCATCTGAACTGCTCAGGACCCAGTGCACTTGTGAAAGCTCTGGTGCGCTGATAGCCTTGGAAGAGAGACTACATTCTCCAGCCTTCCCCGAATTTACAAAGCGGGATATTTTTGGGCTCTCATGCCTATACCCAGGAGAGGATTAATCTCAATAGCAGACTATTATAACATGTATGTGTTACTATTAGATGAAGTAGTCATACTAGAATTAAATTGCCTGGACTCCATAAACAGACCTCATAACCCCAATAACTGCAAATCAACTCTAATTGTCTCATTTTTTTCTCTGTCTTCTGGCAATAACAAGATTTGACCTTTTCTGTCAAATTCCATCTTTAAAACGTGTCTAAAGACTTATAAACTGTGGGCCTTCAATCGCATGTGGACATGATGTGCTGAGCCTATTTTCTTGCCTCTAAGCCGTTCTGCAGAGTCCAAGTTGAATCTCAGTCATCCTTTGCCCTCTCCTTAAATAATTCTTCCAGAAGCTCTTCAATGTCCTTGGCTAAATCGGGTCCGAATCACGTGACATGGGGATGTGACTCACTCAGCAAGGCCGCACTTGGAATTCTCTCAGTCCTTCAGTGTTGAGAGCGGGCGGGAGAGGTTCGGTCCGGATGGTGATGGAGGACAAGTTCCGGAGCCTAAAGGAAGTGTCGGTCACAGGCTTGCTTCCTTCCTCCCCAAACAAGAAAAGCTGGCTCTTGGGAAGGAG
>NW_006432945.1:4772209-4773654 GCF_000325575.1 Pteropus alecto
TTCTGGAGTCCTGTCTGCTCAATCCAAAGGCCTCTAGAAATTTTTCCTAAGCAACATGAGGGAAAACACAGGCTTTTCTCAAAAATAGTCATTTTGAGCAATTACGATATTTTTCTCTCTAAAACTCCACATGCTTTCTCAATGAACGGGCCACTTTTCCACCCCTCTGAATAGGCACAGGAGTGTCCCCTTCTTCTCTGCATCCACACTGCTCTAGAAGGTTTTTTTTCATGAAGGGCAACTCCTTTAAAAGGCCCGTGCTAGTGTTTACATCTATGAAGCTTTTGAAATGTCTGAGAACTGTGTGGACCTTGGCTTCCCGACAGCACGATGCCTTCACAATCGATATATTCCACAGAGAAGTTTCTCAAAGCGTAGGCTGCATTCGTTCATTCAACAAGTATTCACTGAATACCTATCAAGTCACCATTCAAGGCCCGGGAGAAGGCAGCGGCGAGCAAAACAGATAACGATTCTTTTCCTCGTGGGGTTTACATTCTAGCTGGACAAGACTGAAAACGAACAAAATCAGTAAGGAGAACATATGACTAGTTAGATGGTGTGAGCGCTACGGAGAAAAACAACCAGAGAAGGGAGAGAGGGAGGGACTCGTGGGGAGGGGTGGAAAGGGGTGTAGAATTTTAAAGTTGGTAGTCGGAAAAGAGTTTGTTGAAAAGGTGTCATGTGAGCAAAGACTCGAAGGCGTGAGAGTGTGGGCTTTGCAGAAATCTGGAAGGAGAGCCCACCGGGAAGAAGGAACTGCAAGGCGGCAAGCCCTGAGGCTGGCGTGTGCCTGGCACGTTGGAGGTTCAAGAAAGCCGAAGAAAGCTGGTGTGGCCTGGGGGGGTGAACGGGGGAGAGTAGAAGGAGAGAGGTGGCGAGTCCCTCTGGGGACCTGAGCTTTTTCTCTAGTGAGATGAGGACACAGCAGGTTTTTGAACAGCTGAGTGACATATTCTAACTCATATTTTCCTAAGATCACTTGGCTGCTGTGTGAAAAATAGATGATTCGAGAATAAGAAGGCAATCAGGGAGACCAGTTAAGAGACGATTGCGATTACCCAAGTGAAGATTGATGGTATTGATGGCAGATCACCCAGCAAAATTACCTGGAGCTCCTGTGCAAACTACAAATTCCAGGGCAAATCTTAGATCCCCGGACCCAAAACGTGGCGGTCCCAAGATGCTGAAGTTTTCACAAGAACGCCCAAGCACTGCTTAGGTACGCCAGCGTTTAAAAGCCATTCTTCTAGAGTGTGCCAGGTATCAATTTATTGCCTCTGAGCTCCAAATTCACCCTTTACTGCCTGCTCTGCAAAAACAGATCTGATCCCTGTAAGCATTTTTCTTTACCATCTGGCACCATGTTAAGCTTTGTCAGCAGAGAGTACCAGAGAGCCACTGCAGTAGGGAAGGGACTTTCGTCCTGGTTCTGCTGCTCTGGT
>NW_006432945.1:4773751-4777754 GCF_000325575.1 Pteropus alecto
CGCCAGGCTCCTGCAGTATGAACAGCTTTTCCATCAGCTAGCTGCTGAAGCAGGGGTGGCTCCTCAAGCATCCGGGTCCTTTGGTGCCTGGCAGCCAGCAGTACCCCACAGCCAGCAGCTTCCCCCAGCACCTCAGGTGACTTCATATTAAGTGCCTTCACAGAGACACCACCTCCTGAACAACTTTCTCTGCACCCTGGAGAGTTGATTTACAGTAAGTTCCAGAGAGAGAATTTCCAGCAAATTCCACTGATGCAGTTACTCCTCTCCCATCCAGTGGGCCACAGCCAACAGTGTCTGGATTTCAGCGTGGATTTGGGGTAGGGGGTCAGGTTGGGAGAGCATCCCGGAGCCTCCATCTCAACCCCGGATGTGATAGATGCTCCTAATATCTGCTATTACTATATCTTTAGAGTTCTCTTTCCTTATTTCCAGCCATCTCCTCATTAATCTTGTTATAGTTAATAATTTTTATATTAACTTTTTCACGTTCAAATTAGTGCATAGATTCTCTCTTCTGATTGGACCCTGACTGATACATACAACATCACACATCTGGAAGGAAATTTAAAAGACTGTTTGGAAATGGTTGGATAATGGAAACCAACTTCCCAATTTCCACCCAATTGCTTGGCAGAGTTTTGTGCATGGTGAGTAATTATCTCCATCTACCTCACGGCTGTCTGTCTCCAGCTGAAGAACCTAGAAAACACAGTCTCTCCCAACTGCTGGGATGCAGAGCCCAGTGGAGCACCTCTGCCTTGGGATGCATGATGATAGACAAGCCCTCCAAGATATGAAAAGAATCCCCGAGCAGAATCAGGAACCTTCTGGAGGTTCCTCCAGTACCAACATCCTTCCCACAAAACAAATGTTTTTTTAAATTTTCATTATTCACCTGATTACATACAACTGGAGACACTAAAGCATTTGGATTAGGCGGTATTACCTAATGATTCTAAATATGAGCTTTTGAGTCAAACATTCTTATCACTGACTAGCTCTATGACCTTGGGCAAGTTACCTAAACTTTCTTGAGTCTCGGTTTTATCATCTGTGAAATCCTCATAGAACTTACTTCCACAGAGCTGTTGTGAGGATTAAATGAAATGATACATTTGGTAAAGAATTATGCAATATGACAGAGACTTTCACCTGGCACCTGGGAATGTGATGGTGGTTGTGCTGATTGGAAAGTACAAAACCACATTCTCATCTGCTTGTTTAATCAATGTACTGCCAAGTACAAGTCCACTTGTAACCAAGTTCGTGACCAGTTTGGGTCCCAATAGTTGGGGCCTGTGCCATTTCCATGGGTAGCTGCTGCCGTGTCTACGCTCCCCTCCTCGGCCTCAGCTCCGACTTGCATCACCAACTTCAGACCTGAGGAGTCACAAGGAAAGGTCAATTCTTGAGACACATGACCTCTAGAGACAGTTTATCAGAAAAGTCTAGAAAGCTCTGTCTGAGACTAAAATAATGTGAACCACGTGTGTACTGGTCACATTTTAAAAAGTAAAACTAAAGAGGTAAACATAATTGTAATAATATAGTTTAACTATTTATATGTAATATAGGTAATATTGTTACTTTAAAATGTAATCAATATTTAAAATACTATTGAAATATCTGTCTTTTTTCCAGTCTCTGAGATCCAGTATGTGTTGTACACTTACAACATTTCTCAGTTCAGGCCAATCACATCGAGTGCACAATAACCCCATGCTGCGAGTGACCACCATATTGAACAGAATAGTTATAGATCAGCTCACTTAGCCACCTCATTAAAAAAAAAAAAAAAAAAAAAAGGACACAGAAGCTCAAAGAAGCCTTATGAATGTCCTTTCTAAGTCACACAGGTAGACAGTAGCAAATCAGGACCGGAATCGGAGGCACCCGACACCTGGGTTTAAAACTCGACCGTGCCCTTTATTAGCTGTGTGGCTCGGGGCAAATTTCCTTACCTCTCTGAGCTTCAACTTCCTTTTCTATAAAATAGAAATAATAATATATTCTCAAGAGTTGTGCTAAGAATTACATAAGGGAATGGATGTAAAGCACTTAGCCCACAGCAAGCACTGGCTAACTGGAGTAATAAGATACCACAGTGGACTTCACGAACCACACCGCCTTTCATCCAGCCTCAGCCTAATCTAGTGGCAGGCACAGAGGGGCAGCCTTGCACTGCACAGGACTGGCTTTGGATGTGGCCTTAGCCGAACCAGCAAGGACACTGTTTTCATGCTGCACATGCCGATCCAAGCTCTAGCCCTGCTCTTCTTCTGTTTCCAAGTTAAAAAACAAAAAGATGACTTTCTTTTCAAGATTCTTTCTCTTCATAAAGGAACCACGATGAATTTTTTAAATTTCAGCAAGAAAGAAGTTATAGGAAGAGTCACTGAGTGCCCCACCCAGCCCAGTCCCCAGTGACTCAGGGCCCCTGACTCACCCAGCTTCCCTACTGACCTTCCTTGCCCAGCCAGAAGCTACAGGGCTAGCTCAAAGGGAGATAATGTCATTTGTTGACATTTCCCAGGTGACAACAAAGTCAAGTTCTCTTTTAGGGATCTAAGTCTTTGCATATAATTAGTAGATCAAATTACCCTCAGGGAATTGAGGCTTGGCATGCTTGAGTGTCAGGGGAACCATAGCCTCCCAAGGCAGGGAGGGGGCTGAACCCCCACACCTCTCTGGGCCTTTCTTTATTCAAGAATCTCAAACAGAGCAGTGAATGAAGGCGGAGCAGAGGCTTCCAGGCTCTACTCATTTATCTTAGAAATTGACTTTCACGGATCCATACTCTGGAAGTTAGAGTATAAACTGAGATCGGCAAATAGAACATTTTCATTTTCAGTGAACAGGTGCCTATTAGGCATCCTAACGTCTGTAATATGTAGGCATTAAAATTATTTTTAAATTTCAAGAAATTTACAATCTATTTTGGAAGAAGATGTGGAAGAAGTAGGTGAACCTAATGTAGATGGCAATATGATACGTGTTATGTATTTATTAATTATCGGTACGTAGTTACATCTATAGAATTATTAATAGAACATAAGATTGTTAATTAAAAGAATTAAAGATATGCTACCACAAGGGCTTAGGAATACAGAGGTGTGACATAGCGTCAGGCTGGAGTGACAGGAGAAGGTAGAGTTTGAAAGATCAGCCGAATTTAAGTGAAATGGAAGGAAATGACAGAGGAGAGTGTGGAGAGGTGACCGGAGGTGAGACTCGGGGGCTGAGAGTCACGGCATGTCTAGAGGAAAGAGGAGATGGGGGAGGCTGAAGAGGAGGAGGAGGTGGGATGTAGGCTGCAGAGGTGGGTTGTGCCCTATTTTGTCAATGGGCCATTTCAGCATTCATTCCACCCAAGCCTTACACTGGGCCTCAGAGAGGGCATCGTTTGCAAAGCCCCCACCAGGCCCCTGCCCCAGCCTAACCGCCAGTGTGGTCACATTTTACTTTTATGGTAACTGGGCTTCTCACTCGGAGGACATCTCACCCTTCCTCTTGCGTTTCTAACCACAGAGCGAGTTGCCCACAATGGAGTGAGCAATGCAGATTTGACCTTGACATACAGAATCAACAGCAAGAACAAGAAAAAAAGTGAAAAATAGGAGAAGATACATTGGAGGTTGACTAAGAAAAGAATGCCTGGGCAATCACTGCCCCTAGAGTTCTTGGGAATCTGAGAACTTTTAACAAATGTGATCTTGCATTTGCACCCTGAGCTTGGCTTACTGAAGAATACGTTAATTATGTCAGTCTGTGAACCTCCCGAACTAATGTGGCAGCCTCCTCTGGAAAACTACACGCAGTTTAAGCTATATCAATGTTTACACCAAAGGCATTTTGTCTCATATTTTATTATATCGATGACCCCTTACCTGGCTTTGCAAAATAAACGAGCATCACAGGAGCTGACTGTGATTACCTCCCGCCCTTTGGATATCTGATTTATGCCCTTTCTTTTAAGTAATGTTTACACTTGCAGACTTCT
>NW_006432945.1:4777796-4778297 GCF_000325575.1 Pteropus alecto
CTCAGGGGGGAAAAGAAACCTTGAAAGTAAATTTTTCCATTTAGTTGCCTTCAGTCCTAAAAATCTTTCCAGTGAATCTTCACTAATTTCCTAGCATATTTCTTTGCTATCTGTAAATGGTTCTGACAAAGAAAAATCAGTGTTAGTCCAAGGATGCCATCGCATGGGTGTGTGTAAGTGGCTTTCTCGTCCTCAGACATGAATCCTGCTTGAACCATCAGCACTGTTCCTAACAGTAGACAACTTCTTGAAGTCCCACCGGGAAACTTGAGAAAAAGCTGAAGTCAGCCAAAGGCTGTCATTCCCTTCCTCGTGGGTTGTCCTTCCCTTTGCTGGGGAACTGAAACCAGATGAGTTGCTGACATCTGGTGGTTGTTAAGCAGAGTGTAAACTCAGTTTTAGACGGATTTATACCCCAGATTACAATAAACTCCCCAGCGTCCGATTCTTGGATGCCTCCTCTTGAACTAAGAACATTTTTGTCTCCAAAGGGAAAGCATT
>NW_006432945.1:4778320-4778619 GCF_000325575.1 Pteropus alecto
CTAGGGCACTGAGAAGAGGCGCGTGGGCAGCCAGAATGAAAAGTCAACTTCAGCTTCCCTGGATGTATCCAGGGCTCTTGGGATTGGACACAGATTAGACTTGGTCCCAACATACCCGAAGAGTCACGGAAGGTAAATAACACAGGGGAGTCTCTTTTGGTTAAACGTAACGTTTTTGTTGCAGCTGGAAATAATTCTCCTCTATTCAGTTGTTCTATGCCACCCAAGTATTTTATGAAGCTCTCCATTCGTTTGGGGCCCCTAGAGTGAAAGTGGTCTCCAAAGCTTTTGGAATTCTT
>NW_006432945.1:4778652-4795688 GCF_000325575.1 Pteropus alecto
GACCGAGAGCTAGTGGAAGCGTAGTAGACTCCAGACCTTTGCTCACAGAAGTCTTTGGAACTCCATCTTCAGAGAGAAACGTGGAAATTTTGCTCTGAATGGGACAAAGGCATCCACCGATGAGACTCTTAGAGCTGGCAAGTAGGTCAGATCAGTCCAAAACTAGAGATTGGAGGGAAAGGCGTCACGAAAGTCACAGGCAGAAAGGAGATGGTCGCCATTCCAAAGTGCTATTAGATTTCTTCATAGCTCTTATCACTAAATCAATGCATTTTCTTCATTTTTTTAAAAAAATTTTTTTGCCTATCTATTCTTGGTTTTCCCTTCTGTACTCATCACCCTCAACCCCCAAACTGGAAAGTGAACTTGAGAGTGGGCCCTTGGCCTGCCTTGTTCGCCATTTATATTCCCAGCCCCTGAAACATTGTTTAGTACTTAGTAATGTTCTCATATATTTATTCAATGAAAGAAAATGACAACAAACTCCTATAGTTCTTCCTAAAACCAACAGAGTCCTTACTTTACTTTCCTTCACTCTAGAAAACCCACAGAAGGGTCATATCCAGGGACATCATGGAAGTACCATAATGTATCTACAGCTGCCTCATTGGTGGACAGCCCAGAGCAAAGGACAGACAGCTAGAGACCGGGCCCAGCACCTTCAAGAGGGTGACCGGTGTTAGCAGGGATGAAGGCTGCCTCTGCCACAATGGTCCCCGAATGCTTCAGGGAATTGGAGACAGGAATCTTTGCGGGCAAGGCTGAGCATACTGCAACATATGTTCTTGGTGCTAAATCACTTGCTGGGTGTGCAGGAGCCTGTGGGGGCTGAGGGAGTGTGCTGGAAAACGTTCCCTCTGTCTCCAACTAAGTGGTTTCCTGAGGAAATGAGAAATGGAGGTGGGGTGGGTAGGAAGAAATGAAAAAATTCCAGTAAGGAAAAAAAAAATGACTTTTTTTTTTTTTTGGAAAAGGGAGAGTTATTGGCAGACCTGAAAGTCCAGGACCTCTGTGTATTAGAAATACAAAAAGCTTTTTAAAATAAATAAATAATATTTAAAAACCATGGGGCTGGAGCCAGTAGCATAAGCACTCAAAAGGCAACACTTTTAAACTGAGGGGTTTGGGGAAGAGCTGGGACCAAGTGGTCAGAACCCAGGGCTCATACCCTCCCCCCCTCAGCCTGGCAGGGCAGGTACTTTCTGCCATCCATTAACATAGTTTATAGTTAAATTGCTGGACCCCATGTGGACTGAAAGGGCCTCTTTATCTTTAAACAAACAGATGAGGAAGGAGGCTCTCCCCAACCCCAGCCGAGACCTGTATTTGTGAGACCACACCATGGGTTTTTCCATTCCAGCTATCAATCTTCCCTTGTTTGTGCTTCAAGAGAAAAAAGAGAAGTGCTGGAGGCAGGAGGAGGCATCAGAAAGGTAACTCGGCTCTATTTCAGCGGACCTGGAAATAGGTGACTTGGTCCGACTGGTCTTGAAAATTGGATGGAAATTTGGAAGTATCAAGGGTTTATCTGGGAGCTCTGTGAATCTCCCCCCACCTAAACACCATCCATACTTTCATGCAGCTTTCTGTAACACAAAAGCTGGTCCTTCTGTGCAGGGTCCCTGCCTATAGCTCTATGGGCCACATCTGAAGTGCCAACTTAATGTGTCTGCAGCAATAACAATTGAAGGCAGAACAGAAAGCCCTTAGGTGTCTTCTGCACCAGCACGTGGTAGATGGTATAGAAAAAAATCACTGCCACGATTCTGCCACATTAGAGTTTATAATCTAAGGATAACCCAATGGCCTTCTCAGGGAACATCAAGTATGCTAATAACAAGGTTATTTTTGCTGTGTTTTATTTTGTTTTTATCAAGGTGCCAAGTGGTGGTGAAGATCACAAGATTCTGTGCCAGACAAAACTGGGTTAGAATCCCGGTTCTTTCACCCATTAATGTGTGAACTTGAGCAAATCGTACAACTTCTCTGTGCCTCACTTTTCTTATCTATGAAATGGGGATGAAAATAGCTACCATAACGGAGTTGTTAGAAGGAGAAAATAAAGTAGTGTCCATAACAGGTTTAACACGGTGCCTGCCACAGGTAACGGGTATAGAGAAACAATGGCATTTGCTGAAGACCAAATACAGGCAAGACACGGTTTTAAGCTCTTTGCATATATTACTCATTTTATCTTATAACAATCCTATGCGGTAAGTGCTATTCTCATTCTCATGTCATACATGCGAGGAAACTGAGGCACACTTGCCCGCCATCACGTAGTTAGTAAATGGCGATCTCAGGCTGTCTGGCTCCAGAGACTTTCTCAGAAAGGAAGGTCTAGCTGTTGGTCTAAATAGTTGAGCTGCTATTTTTGCCTAAAAAAACCTGAGTGGAAGATTTCATCACTATCCCCTTCTTCTGCTGACACCAGCAAGTGCATGTCCAAGATCAACTGGACTCTGTCTCCTCGGACGGGCACCACGCTCAGTCTGGATGGATGACCTCTACGAACAGTTACCCTGGCCCTGGCCTGCCGACTGAAACCAGAAGGGGGACAGTTACATAAAGTAACGCTGACTTACATTCTTGAGGCTCAGAGTTGCTTCCAGATCCCCGGAGCCAACACTGAGATTCGTCAGGAAGCACAAACTGACGTCTGATTCATTCTGACCCCCTCGTGTCCCACCATCAGCCTGCCTTGTCCGAGAATCAGCGGGTATTTACTGGTTTGGTTCTGCTACAAGTGCTTCCTCAAGGGAAGACCAGCTCTTTAACGCCAACCCAAAACAAAACAAAACACTAGACAAAAGCTTATAATTTCAGATTTTTGTGAAAAAAAAAAAAGTCTGCACAAGGCTGATGAGAATTACGGAAGAGTTCTTTAAAGAAATTGCTTGATTTTCAAAAATTTAAACACCGTCAAATAAGAGAGTGCTGCCAAAGTAGGTTCTAGAGATTAGATTTAATAAACAAATGACAAAATCTTATAATTACTCTATTTCATACATATAATATTTGCATAAATGAAATGCGGCTCCTCAAATTGTTAAAAATAGTCTCCTACAAACTTGTTTTGCTAATTGCCTTAGGAGCGCTGTTTCAAATAAAAGACAAAAGTCTGATTTTTACATCTAAATTATCCAAATTAGCAGGTATCTTATTACTAGTTTTATGATTATTAGTTCAAAATTTGTTTTGTTTTGTTTTGTTTTTGAAAAAAGATACTTGGAAAATCTGTTGACTAAACCGTCTCTGGAGTCATTAGCATCAAAAGCGGTGAGTAAGATCCAAGGTCATCATCGATACTGCTCTAATTCATGTCCTGTCCTTGCAAAGTCTCCAAACCACTACTACATAGTTTCCTGATCGGAGACAGAAGCCCAAGTTCAAATAAAGAACTATCACTGAATTGTTTGCGGACTCCCCAAAACATCACTTAACTTATTCAGGCCTCAGTTTCCTTCCTCCTATTGTTGATTGAACCATCTGCATAGGTTCCACAGCGATGACGATAATGTTGCTGGCAATGATGGTGCTGATGATGGTGGCAGTGAGGGTGGTGGTGATAATGGTCATGGTTGTGGTGAGGATGATGTTCATGTTGCTCGCAATGATGGTGCTGATGATGATAATAGCTGCTGTTTACTGAGTCTTATCATATGCCAAGGCACTATTCTATGCCTTTGACTTGAATTCACTCACAATATCCTCATGGAATCCCTAGACCAAAGATCTCCTCCCAAATCCCTGTGCATTGTACACTCTTGAGCCAGGGACACTGTGGCAGATTGCATTTTCAAAAAGAAGCCTCAACAGTACTTTCTTATCCTCCAGGCCCTCATACAATGTGTTTTTGACAGTTTTTCCCATCGATAAGTAGGATCTGTTTCCTCTGCTTGAATCTGGGTGGATTGATAACTGTGGCAGAAGTGACGCTATATGACTTCTAAGGCTAGGTCGTAAAATGCATGACAGCTCCTGCATGGTTCTTTTTGAGATGCTTATCCTGAATCCAGCCATGAGGCCACAAGGAGAGTCCCCGTATAAATGCTGCAGCTGACAGCCCCAGCAGGATTCCCCGCCGACAGCCAACATCAATCGCCAGACATGTGAGTGAGGGTCTCCTCAGTGATTCTAATCCACAGTCACTGTGTCACCACCAGCCTTCAGTCTTACCATTTGAGGTCCCAGACATCCATCAAGTCTCTGTTCCTGCTGTGGGCCCATTCCAAATTCCTGATCCACAGAAGTGATGAGCACAGCAAATAGTTAGGCAGCCTACGGGCTCTACGTAACTCTCCCTTAGAGCCTAGACAAGAGCTGGACCTGGGACCTCCTTGTTCCTAGGCCGAACATTTGTGGGGTCTGTGGCAAGAATACAGATGGAGGCCCACATGCCCTATGTCTGGATTTTTTAAAGCTATAAATCAAGCTAACAAACTAGTAATTAAAATTTGCTCTATCATCCTACATAGGTGAAAATTCCTTTATAACATCCTGAAAGGGTCACATTTAAAATCCCCATACTTCTGAGAGCTTCTAGGAGAACTAGCCGGCTGCCCGTGTTTCGCCCCCTTGCCCCATCTCTATCCTCCCTCTCCACCCCACACTGTAACATTGCAATTCCAGCTGGAATGTCCAAGCTCTATCACACCCCGACCCCTCCACCATTACATATAGCCACCCCTTGGCCACCCCTCAGTCCAAGAGGCCCACGCACAAGTGGTGTGGTCCAACCTCAGGAAACGGGGTATGAGCGGGAGGGCAGACACCTACCAGCCTAGCAAGACAGAAGCCACGCACTTTCCAGAGGGGGCTCAGGACCCTTCCTCTTGTCACATGGGGAAGGACACTGCCAGAGGAGGGCCAGAGCAAGGCCCTCTGGAGCACAGGTCCTGTGGCAGGGACCTAAGATAGCACTGCTCGTGGGCTTTTCCTTGACTTGACCTCAGAACTAGAGAGGTTGTAAAGGACACATCCAACCGGACATGTTCCCATAGCAGCATGAGGAGAGGAAAGGCCGTACGAGGGCTCCTGGACTCACTTCACTCTCCGCCAGAGGTTCTACCCCACCCCCAAGCCACGCCCCAGAGGGGGATTGGCGGGACATTGCTGTAGATGGTCTCCCTGTCTCACAGCTCTCTCTCTCTCTTTGACCTTCCTGTTTTTAACAGAATACGCACTTCCAGCTGCATCCTTCATTCCAACTTTGCTATCAGTAGAGCCAGAAGATACATTTTGACCCCCATTTGCCTCCTTATGTATAATTATCAGTCGGTTAGAACTAAAGAAAGGGGGGAAGCACTGGAGACTGATTAGCACCCCCAAACCTCCAACAATCAAGCAGCTCTCGAGAATTCACACCTTTAGATCTTTCGCCCTTGCCCTCTTCTGAATTACACATTTCAGAGTCCTGAGAAGAAGTGGCTGATCCTTCCAGAAAGTATTGCATCAGATGGGGAATGGAAAAGAAACAAGATCAATATCTGGATTTTTTAAAACTATTTCAGTTGTACATATTCTAAAATGTAAAAGCATTAAGATGACGAACAGACTGAGAATTGGTAAAATGGAGAAAAAGACTTATAAAGGGGAACATGGACATGTGTTTCAGGATGGGGGCAGAATTAAGAATAGAGATCGAGACTGTCCTTCTATTCGCCACTCATAGCATCAGGGATACGATGACCCTGATCTGTTCTGTTGGTGAATCCCTTGGAAACACAACGAACCTCACTAAACGTGAAACTCGGCTCACTGTTACCTTTCATTCTTCAACACCATCACTAGACTCTTCCTCCCAAAGCAGATTGTGATTGACTTACATGGCTCAGCATAGTAAGCTACTGTAAGCAGGCATCACTGAGCATGCACCTTACCCAGCATGAGCGACTTAGGTGGAAATTCAGCTGCATTACACTTATTAAAATTGTCTGTCATACTGCAGAATTATTTAGGGTTAAATTGTTATTAAGTTATAACAGTACAGTTAAGTTAATGTGATGACATTAATGGAAGAATTTGTTTCCAATGCAAAATGATTTCCCCAATATGTATGCGTATGTATAAATACATATCTCACATGAACGTACACATCTATGAGAAAAGCTGGGCTGTACATGAGTTTTGGAACCTAAGCAGCAGGCTATGCAGAAATTAAGTTTGCAAAGAGGTTTTCATTATTCCCCACTCTTTTGAATGACGTGTATTCTGAAAATACCTTCTCTTTAGACAAATATGACCTGGTAGTGGATTTTGCTTAAAGATTATTTTGGTTTTCTGGGAAATTTGTTTAATTGATTTAGATTTTGAGTGAGGGAGGAAACTGTGGACTTAAAACCAATTAGATGCTGAGTTATTGAGAAGCCCTGGCTTCCTGAGCTAGAGAAAGAACAGTGGGTGGAGTGAAGCACAGTAAACTTCACTGCCCTCGAGTTGGGGGGTGGGGAGAGGAATAGAAAGAATGAGGAATGGGAACCAGGAGAGAGAAGACTCCTTGGGCAGGCTCTGTCACTTACCAGCGATGCGACCTTGGGCGAGTCACCTTTCCTCTCTGCGCTGTCCTTTCCTCGTCCATAAAATTGTGATAATAAGTCTGCCTTCCCTACGTCAACGGATAGCAGGAAGAAAAAAAAAACAGTAAAATGAATTAAAAAGTTCCTTTTTAAATATAAAATGCATAGTATTAGGTTCCAGCATCACGTAACTGACTTGTAATTTAATTTTCCACATGTGTTGTGTCTGATATTCTCTGCCAGAGTGTAAATTCCATTCGTACAGGAAACAGGTGTATCACAGCATTGGCTTTGCCCATACTAGTGGGGATTTATATCAGTACTAGTATTGGTGTTATATAATGCATATGAATAAATACTAGTGAATGGCTGGAGAATCAGATATTTACTCTTGAATCTTAACCACTGTTAGGCACAAAGAATGTGTGTTATTTAATAGAGGGCAGAAGCGACCTATGTTCCTGAAATAAACATCAAGGCGTTCTGGAATAATTACTGGTGACTTCCTTTTTTCCTTACTTGAGATTCCTGGTTTTATGGTGTTGTGGTTGTTTCTAATGTTTTCTCCCTCTGCTTTCCCTTCACTATTCTCCCCTTGTCTACATTCTTATATTTTCCATCCCCCCTTTTTTCTTCGGCCCCCATTCACGACCTTCTGGGTTAGAAAGGTACTGCCCTGCGTTCTAAAACACTGCTACTCAGACCAGCTGCCATGGCATCCCTGGCCAGCTGTTAACAATGCAGAATCTCGTTAACCACCATCCACCCCACTGCAAGAGCCTAAGTGGTTTGTGTGCACATTAAAATTGGGGAAGCACCGCTCAAAATGCGCACCACACATGTGCACGTGCGCGCGCGCGCGCACACACACACACGCAAGAGCCTAAGTGGTTTGTGTGCACATTAAAATGGGGAAGCACCGCTCAAAATGCGCACGCGCGCACACATGTGCACGTGTGCGTGCACACGCACACACTCACACACACACAGAACAAACTCTTTGCTAACTCACAGATCAAACTAGGTATTATGTGCTGATCATCAATTTATCCTATTACTCACACCATTTGATTCTCTCTTCCTTAATCTAACTCTCCAGTATTTATTTTGTGCCTGTCTAAGCACCTCCTCACAAAGGCTGGCAATGGCAAATTTAGGCAAAGTAGTTTTAACACTATTCTCTCTAGCAAGTTGGGTAAAGAGTTTTGTGAGAAAGGAGTCATGAAGCATATTCTTAAAAGGATTTTAGATTATTTGAGTGTAACCGAGATGTCAGCTGCAGTCATCCGGTCACACAAGGTTTCAGTTAAATTAGCTTAAGCTGACTCTGCGATGTCCCGTGGGAAGTCGAATGCCCTCGAGACGGCCCCACTCCTGAGGGCGCACTTCCCAGGGCCACCGTGGCCCCTCAGCTTGTGTTCAATAAGCTTTTGCCCTTGCGCCCTTCTTTTTAGCCAGCACCTCTTCCCTGTACGCCTCACCCACTTGAACTTGGAACGGCTGCTCCGTCCTCGTTTTCCCCACTCCCGGCAGAGTGCACGAAGGCGTGGATGTTTAGAAGGGTAGAGATGGAGATGGTTTACACCCCAAGCGACTTAACAGGGCCACTGGACACTTTGGTTCTTAAAATTCTTCACCGGGGCTCATTGCTCAGGCTCCTGTTCCCGCCTCGCTGCGCCGCTCCTGGCTCTGCCTCCCTCTCCTCATCTTTGTCTTCCCTCCCCCAAATTCTGTTCCATTTCTTATCCGTGACACGTTGACAACTTTGTTTTGTTTTTGCAGATGCCTTCTAACCCACACCCTCAAGTTTTCCAAGTGTTTTTCTGAACAAAGTTGCTCCCCTACAAAGCCCGCTCATTACAACTGTTTGAATTCCACTTCTGTCATCCCACTGTATGAGGAATACAAGGCCATGAGGGTGTCGTGGTGAGCCTGGACTTTGCTCAAGAGGTCTGGGTGTCTGTGGGGTGAGTGCCCGCAACCGGGAAGGTTAGAATGAGAAGGCGGAGTGATGCATAGAAAACTAATTACAAAAAGAACTTCTTATTGACTTTCTAATCCCTAACTAGCACCCCATTGAACCGATTCTCCTCTTCTCTCCAGGAACACACTGACTTTCCCGAATTAAATACAATCACATTTCCTTTCTGCCTCCCAGGTTCTGTGTCTCACCCACCACAGCCCACAGCTCGTGAAATCTACATGCCAGTGTAGCGCTGGGAGGCTCTGCACACATTCCTTTTCCATTTGAACCTCAAGATCTACTATAAAATGGGAATAATGTTATCTAACAGTGCGACTTCCCCAGTTCGCTCTGCATTTTGGCTGAGATCCCAAAGCTGAGGACAGGAGGAGTTAAGCAGCAACAGAGTCTAGAGACAAGGGTCCGACCACCACGCAGGGATTACTAACGAGGCAAAACTGGGTATGCGCCCTGCAGTGCATCCCCTGCTGCCTCTACGTAACAGGAGACCAGGAAATTGATTTTAATAAGACTAGGGAGGATGGATTTTTTTCCCTTTCTGCTCACCCTCTCAGAGAGGGAAGGGGGTTTCCCTCCTCAAGCTAAGTGAGGGGGCCCTGTGGGCTCCAGGGCAGAGCAAAGGGATAGAGCTCTTGGGAGCAAATGGCCTGTGTTGCCTGACTCTTGCCTGAAAAAAAAAAAAAAAAACACCTAGAGCAAGAGTCTGTTTCAAGCTTCCTCTGATGGCAGGGCAAGTGAAGAGGGCTGTGGGGGGAGCAGCCTGCTCTTCCAGCTTTTGATGGAGCAAGGATGCTGAGTTTTCCTGTGGCTCAGGCTTAAATCATCTCAAAGGAACCTGGCCAAGAGGACTCACCATGCCTGTCCTGTACTGCAGGATGAGATGACTCCAATAGAAAGAAACTTGGGTGTGCCTTTATGCAGAAGGTGACTGTCACATACAGTTAGCTGGAAGTGACTCACTGTGCCAAGGAATGGTACAGTGCAAGATCCCTGATGAGGCAGCAGTGTCTCTAGACAACCCACTAAGATGCCTAAGAAGGAAAATAGCATTTTGGTCCTGCACGGAGCCAACCCCGGATTACACCACCAATGCGTGTCATTCCTGGGCGTGCAGGAAGATTGTCACTTCCCAACTTCACTCGCAATTAACCTAAGTTCTGAGCAAGACTGTAGGTACTCGTGCTAGGGGACACTTCCAGGCCTAGCCACAAAGCCCCCTGCTGGATTCTCCGCTGTTTCTCTTCTCCTGAGAGGGTGAGCACGGAGGCCACAGGCTGAAGATGGCAGAGGCATGAGACAGAAGGAGCCTGGATCCCTGAGTCACAGTAGGGAGAGAGCTGCTCAATGGACATAAGTAACAAAGTTTTATTAAACTAAAATACCAAAGTTTCAGGGATTTTTGCTTTGTTTTGTATTTATTACCAAGTGTGGCTTAGCCTACCCTGACAACGCAGCAGACTTCTATGCCTGGAGCGGTTCTGATCTTGCAGCGCTAGGGAGGGGAGAAGCTGCCGATAAGATGAGATACTTAGAGATTTTATATTAGACTGGAAAATAATGCTTAACGCTGGAATATGCATTGTTTTATGTTATATTTTTAAATTCTGAAATAATTATAAATTCACAGGAAGTTGTGAAGATAATTAAAAAGGTCTCAGGTTCTCTTTCTCGAGTTTCCCCAGATGCTTCCATTTTATATAACTATTGTATAATACCAAAACTAGAAAATCGATGTTGGCGCATTGTGTTTGTACAGTTCTGAATCATTTCCTCACACGTGCAAATTCACGTGGATACCAGTTACCCGGGAGATCAAGGTATAGAACTGCTTTATCGCCACCACGATCTCCCAGGCTGCCCCATTATAGTCACACCCACCTCCCCCATCGCAGCACCTGGGAGGTACCCGAGAAGCGAGGAGATGCCGCACTTCGCTTAACCACTCACTTATTACAGGACATTTTGGTCATTTCCACTTTCGGAACATAAATAAGTAAATAAAGCTGCTATAAACAATCCTGTACAGGTTTTATGTGGACAGGTTTCATTTTTCTGGAGTAAATGCCCAGGGGTATGATCACTGAGTATTACTGTAAATCTATGCTTAGGTATTGTTTTGTTTTGTTTAAAGAAACTGCCAAATTGTTTTCCAGAGTGGCCGTAAGCATTTTAAATTCCCACCAGCAATGTGTGAGAGATCTAGATTCTCCACATCCTTTCCAGCATTTTGCACTCTATTTTTTTAGTTTCATTGTTCTAATAGGTATGTAGTGAGATCTCATAACAATCTTAATTTTCACTTCCCTGATGACTGGTGACGGTGAACATCTTTTCACGTTCTCACTTGTCATCATACACCTTCTTTGGTAAAATGCTTCATCATGCTATTTGTCCATTTCATAATTGAATTATTTTTTTTTTGCTTTTTTTTAATATTGAGCTTTGAGAGTTCTCTAGATAATCTAAATATGAGTCCATTTTCAGATATGTAGTTTGAATACATTTTGTCCCAGTCTGTGGTTTGTCTTTTATCCAACTTATCAACTTTTTTTCTTTTATGGATCATGCTTTTGTGTCATGTCTAAAATCTCTTCACAAAGCCCTAGGTCTCAAAGATTTTCTCTTATGTTTTCATCTAAGAGTTTTATAGTTTTACATTTTACATTTAAATATGTGATCCATTATAGAATTGTACACTTGAAACTTATATAATCTTATTAACTAATGTCATCCCAACAAATTTGATAAAATAAGCTTAAAAACAATTAATAAACACATGACCTATTATGAGTTAATTTTTGGATAATATGTGAAGCTTAGGCTGGCTCGTTTTTTGCCTGTGGATATCCAATTGCTCCAGCACCATTTGTTAAGAAGGCTCTCCTTGCGGTGAATTGCTTTGCACCTTTGTCAAAAATAAATTGATTGAGCTTCTGTGGGACTGTTTTCAGGTTGACTATTTTGTTCCTTTGATCTAGGTGCCTATCTTTCTGCCACTACTACACAGTCATGATTAATATCATTTTTTAATATATAAAAGTGACCAGTCCGGGCTATGGAACTGTCTGACTTCTCATCTAGTAGGAAGGACAGTGATCCAACAGGGTTTGGAGAGAGTGGTGGAAAAAGGTAAATTATCTACCTGCTAAAATTTCACCAAGTCCAGCTTGTTCAATAGGCAATTACAATGATCTGCTTCTCGGAGGGTCTGTGGGGAGAGTGGGGGACTGAACGCATCTCGTCTGAGAAGCATTTAACGATGTGTCTGGTACACTGTAAGTCCTCAATGTAATCGCTGGTCATTAATATTCAACATATCATCATCGACATCATCCATGCTCCTCTCTGAATCCCTTCTAGTGGTTACGCCCAGAGGCCAGCATTTCTATCCCACAAATATCTCTTTCCTACACTTAGAAGATAAAAGTTGCCTTAACGAAAAACAACAAAAAAAATCTGCTTGACATCTGTTAGCTTTCCTCACCCACCTTGCAGGAAAAGGAAATTTATCTAGACAGGGAAGAGACCCAGGGGAGCAGAGGGGAGCGGGCCTTCCCTCCCGACCTTCACAGCTGCCCACCTACCTTGTGCTTTTTCAGGTAAGGAGAGCAAGTTGAGCACCTGGACACTGTGCCCAGATCCTGGCCTCCTGAGCCCGTGCACGGCACGTTTGGGGGACCCACGATGGCCGAGGCAGAGGGAAGGAAGAGAAAGAAGGAGCAAAGACGGAACACACTCGTGCCCTTCCAAGCTCCCTCCGTGGCCTCCAGCGCAAGTCTCTGGGGTCTACATTGGGAATCCCTGAAGCTCAGCCAAACCCACCATGGTCCAGCTTAGCTCTCCCCGCTGAGGACGGGCCTGGGGAACCATGCCAATCGATGGGGTATAAGGATTTTGAGGGCTGGGGTAGCGAGGGTTGCAGCAGCTGGGATGAGGAAAGGGAGAATCATTATTTTTAATTTCAGCAAGTGAATGCATTAATAAAGAGGATGGATGAAATGGGAGCATGGTGGTGGCTGGGGGCTGGGAGGGGGTGAGAGAAAAGTCCACCACTTTCTAAACGTTCGCCTGCAAAGGGCAGCCTGATCTTTGAAACCAGAGTGGAGGATTCTTCAGGTCTGGTAACAGCAAACAGTCCTCACCGCGCCCTGCAGTGGCTGCTGACTGCAGACAGCTTTTTCCCCTTCAACAATAGAAGAGATGGAAAAGAAAAGCTTTCGGCCTCAGGGTTTTTTTTTTTTTTTTTTTTAAATGGTTCTTTCGGCTCCAACCTACATCTAAGAGGGAGGGAGACTATCTTTTGTTATCACTCAATCTCCCTTAAATTTAAGAACAGCTGGGGATATTTTTCATGATTCATTAAATTCACATCATTCCAAAGAAATCTTCCTGCCGATTTATCTTTGCCTCAGCAGTTGGGGCTCCAGGAGTGCGCAGGTTCTTGAATGCCGTCAACCTGGGTTCACTGTTTTGGGCTGAGTCTGTGATCTTTCATGCTGGAATATCTTTTTTTGAGGGTGAAAGAGGAGCGGGAAAGGAATCGGGGTATTGAAATGAATCTTTCCAGTCAATTTTTCCCTTTCTGGAGATAAAGAGAAAGTCATATGGCTGTCACAGCTAAAGACTAAACCCCAGCTAATGTCCTCAGCAGGGAAGAATAATTAGTAAATTCTCTAATTAGAGTCCTGTTTACATTTCTCTTTTCATAGAGGCTAATCCTTGTGTTTAAAGAAGATATTCTGCCTTGATTAAAACCATTGGTTTTAATCGGAGTCACAGCAGAATCCATGATAAATGCAATGTGCTTGGGTCTCGTAAATGTTCATTCACTTAGTCATTCATTCATTGAAGACCAACTATATGCTGAGCGCTAAACACAAATATGACATGATCTCTATCCCTGAGGGCCAAGGCAAGCATAACAAACAGGTTTCATTCTCCATGCCAACTGTCATCCATTGGAGGCAGTTTTCTAGAGCAATCTGAAGCCATTTGCTGGTTCAAGAGAAAGGCGAGCCATTTACTGGATCATTCATCAAGGGGCCTGGAAGGTGGGGCATAATAAAGATACCACCCTAACCCCCGCACCCACCCAGGTTGTTGAACACCCAGAGAGGTATAAAGGGCTTTCAAATGCTCTTCTATGACCCTCACCAGCACAAACACGGGGTGAGCCTGGTTAGAGAGGTGGTTGGTAAAGTCCTGTGAGAGCCCATGGCTCGCTGAGCCCTTGCCTTACCCTTTCGGGGTCTATATGCGAAGGACCAGGCTTAGTCAACGTGTTCACTTGTGCACACCTGTAATTAAAAAGTCTTTACTATCAGAAGTCACTGTGCTGCGTGGGCAGCACAACACAGAGATGACGAGCTCAGGCTCTGGAAACAACCATCTGGTACATTCTAGCTCCGCCATTTTTTTTTTAGCTGAGTAAAATCAGATGAACTACCTAACCTCTCTGGGTCATTTTCTCATCTGTAAAGTGGGGAGAAGAGCACCTACGTGTTGGATGGTTAAGAGGGTTAAAAGGATTCCCATGGTGCCTGGCTCCTAGTAAGTGCCCCGTGCTGACGACCCAGCCCCATGAGGCACCTTAGCTCGACAACTACGCTCTCCTTCCACGCGCCTTCTTGTGGTTTCTCTTCTCTAATAGAATTATGTGCAAGTAGAAAAACAAAATTTGCATGTCTTTATGTTTAGAGTTAATGAGAGCCCACCCCCTCCCCCCACCAAGAGATTTGCTAAAGGCTCCTCTATAAAAATCGAGTGTAACCACATCTGCCTCTTCTGGGATGAAAAAGAGTAAGCTTGTATTTCAACAAGCTTTCAAGGAGCTCGATAACGGTGATACATTAACTGATAAATAAGAAGCCGTGCACAGAGTCTCTATCCCTGAATAAGCATAAAATAAGAAGCAAAAGGAATTCTGGCGAATGATTGTTTACTAAGAATGCTGGGAAACCATCCATGTCGTATGAGCCCTTTCCACCGGGTGGCTGATGAAACCAACCTTTGTGACTTTCTTTCCACGTACGGACCCCTGTAGTGGACACTGTTCAAAAAAGATATCAGACTTGGCTTCTGCCCCCAAGGAGCCTGACTTAGGGGGATCCTACTACACCCATCAAAAGGGATAAACCATTTGCAAAGCTGGGCGTTACCGCGGGGCCTCTGGTTGCTGAAGGAACAGAGAGAGGAGGGGCCCGGGTGAGGGAAGTTCATGAGGACAGACAGTTGGATTCGAGAGAAACGTTAGAAAGACAAGTCACTTGGACTGAGGTCTCAGTGGGAAGAAAGAGAAAGAAACTTACAGGTAATCTACAAGAGACCAAGTTCTCCCAACTCCTTTGTCTCATTTGGTCTCCAACAAACCTGGGTTGATAATAACATACTAAAGACTAAGAGCCTTTAGGTGGAAGATTCCTGAGATTTGAACCCAAATATGGCAGACCCCAAAGCACTTTCCACAAGCTATTTCTCTGGAAGCGCAGAAGTTGAGAACATCACAGGTATAAGGTCTCAGAGATGAAAAGACAATAGCTTCTGAGGAAAAGCTATAAGGATGGAGATGGGGCATGGTGAATGCAGACCCCCTCAGGAAGGTTTGGAAAGGAAGCCCCCAGCAGAAAACATCCTGTGTAAGAAGCAGAAGGCAAAGAGGGGCAAGATTATTGAATGTTTTAGTTTCCCATTTCTTTAAAGTCCAATTTCTTAACTATATGATTTAGTGATTTGGGGCCGAGGCCTTGTAAAGAGACACATCTGCCCCTGAATCCTAACTCTACGATTTACTAGCTGCGTTATCTTGAGCAAGTTACTTAATCTAAGCCTGTTTCCTGCTCTGTAAAACAAGGTTAACAACTGGACCTATCCATAAGGTCGTTGTGAGGCTGACACAATACACACAGGCAAAGCCATTACTTAGTTCTGTGGTCCAGTGAAATGGTCACTATGTTTACCTTTTATAACTTCTGAGCCCTGTCAGCCACCTTACCTTTATGTACCTCTCCAAGGTCATCTCTTAACATCCTCTCCCCAGAATTTTAGCCACACTGATGTTTATTTCATGTCCTCTACGGCAGATTTCTCTCTTGTGCCCCTGTGCCTTTGCACATGCTGTCCTGCCTAGGATATTCTAATTCTTCCTCTTCATGTGGCTGGCTATTTATTAGTTATCCTTCTATCTTAGCATAAACATCCTGCCTTCCCTGGCAAGTTGAGTTATGCTCGAGTGTAGGCTCCATGAAGGCTTAATATGGTATCCCCAGTGACCTCATGCGGTGTCTCCACAGCACCTCATACATCCCACACCATAGTACTTTCTCAATGTGATTACAGGGAACCATTTCCATGCTCGAATGTAGGCTCCATGAAGGCTTAATATGGTATCCCCAGCATTTAACCCAGTGCCTGGCACACAGTCAGCACTTGGTAAATATTTGGAAATAAGCAATTATCTACAATGTCATTGTAGAACAGAGATGGCACCAAACACGCCTTCCTAAGAGCCCACGGTAATAGTAGGTGTTTGCCTAAGCCTCTCACCCCTGGTGACCTACAGCCACAGAGACCTGAGTCCTTCCAAGGGCCTCTTTAACCCCTGTCTCTGAGGCCTTGGCAGAGACCACACCGGAGAGCAATGGACAGTCTATCTTTGGAGGCCACACCCAGGACCAGCAGGACCCTTGTTTAAAAATTATTATAAAGAATTTCGAAATGATAACAGCAGAGCATTAAGCCAAGCACAAGGCCTTTCTCAGCACAGCGTCCTGAGCTACTGCACAGGTCACGTGCCTCAAAATCAGATACCCTGGCCACGCCTTTCTCTACGACCCTGTGTCCAGGAGGATCTCACACATTCTTTCCCACTAGAGCACTAGGAACTAGTGCTATCTAGTCCTATCTCCTCAGGAATCAAATGACTTTTAAATATTACCAACGGGAGTAACAAGATTAAAACTAAGAAATGAATCAGTAATGGTGGAATTTCTGGCCCCCCTGACAGCGGTAATTTTGGATGGGGCTGAAAGGGGAAGGCAAGAAGCATAAATTCCATTACTTTGCTAAAACATCATCCACACATCAGTCTTTTACTTTAGTATAAATGAGTGTATATATAGCACACACATACACACATACCCTAAACTGAGATTTTTTTTCTAACCTCATTATATCCAACAGTAAAATGAACAAAACATTAATATTAAATTATATAAATATTAGTATAAAATATTAAGTGCTGAGGCTTCATATTAGTAAAGAGATGAGAAATCTTCCATCAGAATATGTACATGGAAGCAAGTAAAACAATGGACTCCAGAATTGCAAACGTTAGACTGCTGTAAACAGATACTCTATAATAATGGAATGCCATGTGGTTTCAGAAGACACTAAACTTCCGTGGTTCTTGACCCTGTCTGCTCATGAGAGTCACTCTGGAAAGCTTCTAAGACACTCTGAGGCCGGGGCTCCAGATCAACTGAATCAAAATTTCCAGAAGCCTGGCTGAGGCAGCAGAAGTGAGAACCGCTACCCTC
>NW_006432945.1:4795735-4805628 GCF_000325575.1 Pteropus alecto
TGTTGTGACTTGAACTTGAGGCCAAAGGTGTTGAAAATCATGTGCTGTGTAATAGCCTATTGACTTAAATCCACACCCAACGAGGACAGCCTGCTTACTCTACCTGTCATTATTACATATTTGAAAGCAGTGAAATCACTTTACCAGAGGAAAAAAAAAGACTCCAACTTAAGCTTTAAAATCATCAATAAAATACAATATCAGTTTCACCCTATAGTGCAAATCCCAATTCCCATTGAAAACTGCCTGACCCTAAACTATATCAGGAGCTTGTTCTAATCACAGGGGATGCATTCTGAATAGGTCCCTCTTCTTGGGATGTCTAAGTCTGTAAGTCACACTGTTTTCACAGTAGCAGAAAAATTAATTCCTTTTCAGAAATAGTCTCATCTTCTCCTAAAAGGAAAAGAAAAAAAAAAGGCTTTTTGATGTCGAGTGACAGGATTATGAAGTGACCCTCTGGGTCAGAAAGAGACTTTTCTTTTTCTCATCAAGGAAATCAATTTCTAAGTCCAAGTCTCTTAAAATAATATATTCTCGTGGCATGCACACAGCTTTTTTGATCTGCTATGAAAAGAATAAGAGGTAAAGAGGATCGGGGTGGCGATGGGATATTATAATCTGCCACACTCACACATCAGCCTTTCACTAAGTAATTCCAGATAAATTGAGGATTTACATATTTAAGATGAAGTGGGAGAAAGAGTAGCTGATGCATAAATATAGGAATACAGAGAGATAACTGAAGCAAGTTAACTCTTAAAACTTAAAGTTACTTGGTGTATTTTTATTGCTCCACTTGGAAGTTTAATGTTTATTGGTGACTAACTAAGATAATCTCTTTCAGATCAATTGAACTAACAACCTACCCTTGGGGAATTTTTTTCCCTGTCCTCAGTAAAATCCCAATTACACTGACAAGCAACAGTTAAATGCACACAAAGACGCATAAATGCAGCAGATGGAAAACAGGAGGAAGCAGCTGGAAGTGTGTTTCCCTCAGAATTGTTTTTAACAGGCTGTGCACAAATAATGCCTCTCTAATACAGAGATAAAAATAAACCATAAATATTGAAAAGGTGACTGGTCACGGCAACGAGATGGCATGAGACGCTGTTATCATCCCTGGTTCTATTATCCTTGGATTGTTCTAGATACTCTCCCGCTTGGGTGCTTCCGAGAAATCCTGAAAATCCGATTCAATCTTGGGATCCCAACTTTACCAGGAGCACAATTACTGCTGGAACTTTCCTCTGTCGCTGTTCCCAAGAATCAGGTGCCTGCGTGGCTCTTGTCGGGCCCCGGATAGAACCTGCAAAGGGAGCCACAGTATCTCTCCAACTTTCTGGCAGCTCGAAATACAACTTAACCGAGCAGCGCCTTTACTGGAAGCTCGGGACTTTGAGCCAATGGTGCAGAGAGTTCTTTGCCTGCTGGGTGCTCTTTAAATAGCAACTATGATTGCAGAATATACACCTTTCATATGCGAAGAGAATTCTGACCCACCATCAAGTAGGGGAATGACGTCTGGGGCCTTTCTTTTCCCAGGGATGAGAATGAATCTAGCTGATAGTTTCGTAGGCTGCACCTACCTCATGGTGTCTTCATTCATCCTTCAAGCATTTTTCTGACCACCTGCTAAGCCCAAGCTTCTATGGCAGGGAATAACGAGGAGAGGAAAAAGAACATGGTGGAGAAAGAAGGGAAGAGACTTATGGGTCAAATGATGGGGCTTCTGTGGTATTGGCAATGTTTTATTTCTTGACCTCGGTGCCAGTTACTTGCTATTTTCGTTGTAATATGGTATTAAGCAGTGTATTTAGGTTGTGTGCATTTTTATAATCATGTACTACTTTTCACAATACAAAAAGTGAAAGAAAAAAATAGAAACAAATATCAACAGCCCAGTCAAAGGGTTTTCAATCTTGTAGAAAAGATGTTATATAAAGTTATTTTGCTTATAATGCAAGGAGAGATGTGATCAATTCCATAATTTATATATAGATAATAATTATCAATAAATATATAGAGATAAATATAACCATTTATCCAAATTTTATAATTATATAAATATAATTATCTATCTATATAAATAATTATAAATAAATATAAATTACTATGGGAATGAAAAGACCCATCAAGATAGATCAAGGTTATCAGATAAGGCATCATAGAGAAGGCAATAGTTAAAATAGGCCTTAAAAGACAGACAAGAATTTAACAGCAGAGCTGGAGCTCCTGGGAGGTGTGCACTGATCAGGAAGAAAGATCAGGAGCAAAGAGTTCAGGGAAGACCCCCTTAGTCAAAGGAGAACAGGTTGTTTAACTAAAGCATAAAGAAGAATGTCTAGAGCTAGAAAGTATTTTATTCAGTAGATAAAGGACCATAGAAGAATTGCGAGCAAGAAAACATTTATTTGGACTGTGTTTAGAAGAAATAGCAGTCATCTACTGGCTGAATTGAAGGAAAGAGAGCATGTGACTGAAAAGTTATTAGGTTATGTATCCTTGGCCTTCAAAATACCAAGGTGGGGAGGGAGAGAGGTGGCTCTGAAGGCCATTAGGATGTTAGGGCTGGAAGTCCATACTGGCCTGGATCCCTTCCCTCATGTAACACCCCCTCGGCCCCTCTAGAAATCAATTCCTTACCAATGCTGTCATTTACCTCCACTTCTGTCTCTTTCCTGCATTCACCCTTTGCATCCTATAAAAGCTTTTAAAATGGGAAACATATATTCTTCCCTCAAAAGAAAAATGTAAATTTACAGAGAGAAGTTATAAATATCAGCCAATCTGAATAATGCAGTACCAAAATTTTATTGTTTTTCCTTCTGCTTCTGGGTTTAACTTTGCCCTTCCCTTTCCTCTGTCCACAGTTTCTGTGGGTGGGAGTTTGCACGTGAGGCTGGTGTGCGTGTGCACCCATGTGCCTACTATGTCTGTTTCTGAGTTCTTGGTGTTCCTTTATAAAAGTTTTGTTTAGTCCTACTAGAGGGTCCAGTAATTCAAAACTGTTGGCGACCTGACTTTTCAGAGCTGTAACTAGGACAACTGTTAGTATGATAAGAAATAACTATGATGCCACTAACTTGGTTGCTCTGGCTTTCTCTTTCTTAGGTCCCATCAGGATGTGTCAGAAACACGAGTAATATTTAAAGGTCTACTTGGTGTGTTTCTTCTTTTCAATTATGGACACACTGGAACATTCAGAAGTGAATCAAAGGAGATGAAAGCGTCCCCTCCACTATTTGTTTACCCACATCAAACGCTGTCAGAGGACCCAGGACTGGTGCATTTCCTAAACTGCACACCTGTCTTCATTGCTTTTCTTGCAGTGGAATAGTTGTTCCCTATTTCATTCTGAGGTCTGTTGTTTTAGATAGCGGATGCGCAGCATTTTTTACTTATTCTTTTTAGCTTTCTAATACCCTGCACTCATCAAATAAGGACAGATTGAGGAAGGTCAAAGTTCAAAAGGACTTGATGCCAATAGGAAATAAACCTTCTCCCACCCTTTACACAGGTTTGCTCACGCCCCACAGCTGGGTCAGGTTTATGGCCGAAGGGAGGCTTATCGTAGTTGGCTGGCTGGGTAACCAACTGCCAATTTGCACATATAGCTGTCACCATTTCCCACTGTGTTTCCCCTGTGACTCATTTATTTCAGGTGCTATAGCAACAGGCCTAGGATGTGCACACGATGAACTCGAGTTCCTCTCCAGACCAAGTTCAAGGCACCTCTTGCCCTTCAATGGATCAGAAGAAATTTTCTTTTTAAATATTTGCCAGCTGACCCAGAGCTGGCCAAAACAGGAGGGAATTTTCCACCAGGACTTAGTAGTCTCTTGGGAGCTTCTTTCAGAAAAACTTAGTGTGTTTGGTTGGAAAAAGCTTTCTTGTGAGTCAGAAGCTTGGATTGTAGCTCTAGATCTACCAGAATGAGCTAAAACACTAACTCTCTGAAGTCGGACCAGCTCGGTGCCTCATGGTCCTGGTCCAGGTTGCCATGAAGTTGCCATGGAGAAGTGAGAAAAATGGAAAGAGTATAGCAAAGTTTTCAATAAGCTAAATAATTTCATCAAAAATGCTACTCTTTGTTTAAATTTTCTACTTTTCTGATGTTTAAAAAAAAAAAAACATTATCCAAGGTCAAGTTCAACTAGTAGCTTCCCTCAGAAGCCTGTTCTGATATTCTCAATCTATCTTGATGGTTCTTTAATTCCCATAGTACTTGATATATATCTTACTCAATGATGTTAAAAAGCCCTTTCTTTTGTAAAATGGAAATCATAGGTTTCTGAGCTCGAACATACATGGGTTTAGGAAAAGGTGGGTGGACTGATCCAGTCCTATTCTTAACCCATCTGTGAAATCCGAAGTCAGGTAACCACTGGGCCAGATGGCTCCTAAGGATCATTCCAGGCCAACAGCTTTTGTTGGTCTCAGTGAGTATTTGTGCCTGTTGTCTCATGTTATCCCCAGAAAATTTCAGTGAAGTCACTAAGCAGAGATAGTCTAAGTTCATCCATTATTTTCCCTATTAGTCTACGGCCATGCCACCCTGAACAAGCCCAATCCCGTCTGATCTCAGAAGCTAAGCAGGGTCGGGCCTGGTTATTACTTGGATGGGAGACCATCTAGGAAGACCAGGTGCTGTAGGTGCAAAAAATAAAAAATAAGGGATTGTAAGCTGACAAGGTCCCTGAAATCTGTGAGGTCAACCAAGGGTTGCCTCGCCTAAAATAAAATAAAATATATTTTCCCTACCAATATAAATGCCTACTGCATGCTACATGCTAATTCTTGCCTTCAGGGGGCTTACTGTCCACAGACCAGGGAGAGCGATTATGCAAACATAGAGTAAAAATATTTCTGTGACTCAATATATACACATATATATTATACACATATACATATGTGTATGTATATATGATATATGATATATGACGTATATGATATACATACATATGACACATGATCATTAGAGAACCACACAATGCCCTTCTCTGCTTGCATTTGTTTATTTAGGTATGTATCCCCTTTTATCCCTGTACCCCACTCCCATTCCCCTCTTCTCTCCATAGGTAACCTTCTTAAAAATCTACCCTTTCATTTGAATGTGTTCCTGCAAAATAGATATTGCTGGTTTGTATGAATATGTTTTTAACTTTGCAAATGATACTGTTACATTTAATATTCTGTTTTCTGCTTTTTCCCCACTTCCTCGATCCATCCATGTTGCTGGAGCACATCTAGTTTGATGGAATCTATTTTATCTTCTTTTTTTGGTCTTAGAATTTATGTTTTGACAGTTAAGAATTTTCTCACCCCTAGTCACAGAGAGATTCCCCCAAATTTTCTTTTATATATTTATAATTAATCTTTCTTATTTAGGAATTTAATCTGTCTAGTGACCTTATTTGTGGACCCGGTTTTATTTTCCCTCGTACAGTAATCCAGTTTACCTGAGGTTATCGACATACGATCCACGCTTCCCCTCTTAATTTGTAATGCTTCCTTTATTATATAGCAAGTGCCTACGTGTACACATGTGTGTCTCTGAGGTAGGTATTTTTAGAGTGACTTTCCCAAGGTCACTCAGTATGAAGGCAGCTTAACCGAGATTAGATGCTCTCAAGCCCATTTGAGCACATTGCTCTCCTGAGA
Source organism: Pteropus alecto (assembly GCF_000325575.1). NCBI lineage: Eukaryota > Metazoa > Chordata > Mammalia > Chiroptera > Pteropodidae > Pteropus > Pteropus alecto. The sequence continues at coordinate 4,801,403 of NW_006432945.1, forward strand.
TTAATAAATCTCACTCAGAAGTCACAGGAAGTTAATGCTGGAAAGGAAGCTAGAGATTCTATGTTAATTCTTTCATTATCTATCAGATAACTTAGACCCAGAGAGGTTGAGTGACTACCCTGAACCAGAGCAAGAAAGCCAGAGCTCAAATGCATTTCAAGTCTACTGCTCCTTTCACTGCTCTTAGAACTATCGAAATATAGTTTGAGGGCTTAAAAACAGAGCCACATGGACAAACCAGCCACCATAGGTGTTTCATGTTCACATTTAAAACACGTGTGTGACCTTCCTACTCAGTGCTGTCATCCAACCAGAACATAGCAGAGAAACAGGGAGGATGGTAAAGAAGAAGGGAAGGAGACTTTTCTGCATAGTCTAAAGTTGGTGTTACAAGCTTCGTTTCATTTAGTGGAGTGAACCTCAGATCCTTACTCATTTCTCTGCTTTTACTTCATAGACAAGTTGACCAAACTTGTTTGTCTGATTACTAGGAGACAGCAAACTATGAAGAATAAATTAGAGGAAGAAGAGAGAATTATTAAAGACAGCAAGAGGAAAGAAAATTAGAAAGATTACAAAAATCCAGAACCAAATTCAAATAGTACAACAGCATAGCACTACAGCATTACACACAGTGATTGTGGGTAACCACTGCATCAGGGCCAAATAACTAACATTCAAGACAATATCCCAGTTCCCAAGAACAGGTTTAATTATGTTGATTATATTCTGTTCTGAACATAAAAAAATATATAAAATATTTAATCAATATTTTCATCTAAAGTGCCAAAAGTAATAATCAAAACTGAAGGCCTATTTACACACACACACACACACACACACACACACACACACACACATTTTATACACACACAGTCCCACCTGAGAGGGGCTAAATGCCAGGACACTCCATTAGCAATAAGCACACTTAGTACCTAGATCTTGATTTCTAATACCATTCTCCAATAACGGGAACCAAGGATCCTTGGAGAAGCGGCTGATTCCAGCCTGGGGCAGAAACTATACGAGATGAGCCTAGAGCCAGTTGTAGTGCCAGAAAGTAAGGAAGAACTCAAAACAAACAAACCAAAAAATTTATGCTGATGGGAAAATATGTCAAAGAGACGAAGGCGCCAACTGAAATTGCTCCCAATGGTCAGTGCTGGAACAATTTCAGCAATAAAATAAAGCAGTACCGGATTATGACCCAAAGTACAAAATAAATATCCATGAGTCACCTTGATCTAAATAAATGGTTGAATAAATAAAGATGAGAGACAAGTCTTCCATGCAGAAGAATTCCAAATAATTTCTGTAGAGACACCACTTTCAAGGAGAGGAAGCATAACTCTCCATCCCTTAAGTGTGGGCATATAGTGATTCTCTGCCTTCCAAAGAGTACAGTACACAAAGAGGAGAAGAAAGAATAACTTTATGATAGAGAAACATGACAAAAATGACTCCAGCCAGGTGATCAAGTTCAATATTAATAATGATAAATCATGTTGATATGTATCCTCAATAAGCTGTGATGAAAATGCACTTTACCTCTCAGATCTTCCTCCCGACAATACATCATCTCAGTCTAATCATGAGAAAATCATCAGACAAATCCCAACAAAGAAACAATTTACAAAATACCTGACCAGTACTCCTCAAAACTGTCAAGGTCATCAGAAGCAAGGAAAGCCCAAGAAACTGTCACAATCAAGAGAGCCTAAGGAAACATGAGAACTAAACTCGGTGTGCTATCTTAGATGGGACCCTCGCAACAGAAAAATATGTTTAAGTAAAAATTAAGAAAATCTGGATCTACCGTGAACTTCAGTTAATAACACTGTATCAGTATTTGTTCATTAATTGTAAGAAGCATACAAATGTAAGATGTTAATAATAGCGTGTGGGATGTATAGGAACTTTCTATACTAACTTTGTAGAGATCTAAAACTGTTTTAAAACATAGTTTATTTAAAAAATAAATAAATAAACAGCAAGGGCCCAAAGAGTCAAGCCCTCATGCATCCAGAAAACTTGTATCTCTAGAAGTAAGAATTTTAGAGTTCTGTGGAATTATGTTTTTGTCATATACAATTGAAATGATGATATCTTCAAAGGTAGCTATCAATGGGATAATTCACAATTTTATGGCCAAACTTATCCTTGATCTCCTCGAGAGCTGTGATGGTCCTACTTATCAAGTTTTTCCAGCACCTACGATAGTAACTGGCAGATGTTAGGCCATTTACTTGGAAGGCTAGATAAATAAAGTAATGCAAAACTCAAGATGACAGAAGGAAGCCTACTCGACGTAGCGAATATTGGTTTTGAAGATGGAAAATAATTCAGAGATGTGGGAGACAAACAAGTAAAACTGAATCATTCAAAGATTCAGAGCAACCTACTTCACACCTATTAGAATAGCATTATCAAAAAAAGAAAGCAGAGAATAACAACTGTTGGCAAGGATGTGACGAAATCGGAACCCTTGTTCACTGTTGGTAGGAATGTAAAATTGTTCAGCTGCTGTAGGAACAGCTTGATGATTCCTCAGAAAATTAAAAATAGAATTGACACGTGAACCAGCAATTCCCCTGCTAGGTACATGCCCCCAAAAGAATTGAAACAGGGACTCAAACAGATATTTGTACAGCCATGTTCATAGCAGCATCATTCACCACAGCCAAAAAGGGGAGGCAAGCCAAGTATCCCTTGACAGATGACTAGATAAACAAAACGTGGTCTATACATGCAATGAAATATTATCCAGCCCTGAAAAGGAAGGAAATTCTGGCACATGCTACAACATGGATAAATCTTGAAGACATTATGGGAAGTGAAATAAGCCAGTCACAGAAGGATAAATACCGTATTATTCCACTTTCACGGGTTACCTAGAGTGCAAGATATTGTTTAATCGATACGAGGTTTACCCATGGGAAGACAAAAAAATTTCTGGAGATGGATGGATGGTGGTGATGGTTGCACCGCAATGTGAATGTACTTAATAACTTAAAATGGTAAACATCATGTTTTACCAGAACTTTGAAAAATAAATATAAGGGAAATACAAGGTTAAAAGAAAATTCGGAATGAGGTTGGAGCCAAGTTGCCCAAATATCATTAATCCGAAAGTCTGGCAAGAGGTCAAATGTAGGGGTCTGTGAACCTTCCACATAGCACTGACAAAACTGCCCAGGAACTGATGACAGATGTTGTCATAGATGCTTCTTCAGCTATGTTCTAGACACTGCTACTTTCACTGTCATTAAAAATACTTAATAACAACAACAACTTCTAAGTGCTCGGTACTTTTTCATTTACAAACCACCCTCACATCTATTTCCACTCGTTCGGCAAGTCTTCACTGACCACCAGACAGGGGCGCTGTTCTAAGCTTTCAGTGCACAGGATCCGTATGGCGCCTGCGGTCTAGCGGGGAGACGGAACTTAGCAGTAAACAGGTTAAATGAATGAAGTCCCTAGCATCTGCTAAAAGATGAAGAGTACAAGGTGATGGAAAGCAACGGAGGTGTGAGGGGAGGGTGGGGCAGCTGGACGCACGAACTGAGAGGCCAGAGTGAGAACGACCATCCCGACGGCCCCATTGAGTCTGAAATCTGCGCTCTAACCTGCCGTCGTGTCGCCTTCCTGCTCCCCGTCGCCAGCCCTCGCGTGGGATGGGTCCACCTCCACCTCCCCCCACAAGGAGTGGCCTCAGTGGGCAGCGTTACTTCCTGCTCAGGATCTGCCGGGTGCAAAGTGGCCCATGATCTCATTCCGGTTCTGTGTCCTTCGAAATCAGCATTTCATCCTCCAAACTTAAATCTTTCTTTCTTCCTCTCTTGCCTAACCGCATCGTTCTCCTACAGGCCTTCCTCTGCCCCGGACATCTTTAGGAAGAAAATGAAATGAGTGATGTGTTCTCTCATCAGAAATAGCAAGTCCTCACACGCTCACCTTATGGAACGAGAAGCCTTCATGTTTGGCCTGCTGAAGTTCCTGTACTGGGGGCCATTCATTCGGCCTTGGTTTGGACCCTGTTTGGACAAGGAGAAGGTCAAGTTGATCCCTAAGTAAGTGGTTCCTTTGGAGCTGTTTTATATTCCAAGGCAGACCAGGAAATTGCCTGATTTTTTTCTCTTTCAAACACAAATCCTCCTTTTATACCAGGACGTGGGTTGGCACATCCAGATTAAGGTTGGGGGTGGAAGGGTACGAAAGGGCAT
>NW_006432945.1:4805655-4838620 GCF_000325575.1 Pteropus alecto
GGAGGTCCTCCCTCCGGCGGGGACCTGAAAGCAGCAGAGGGGGAAGAAACCCCCAAGCAAGCAACCAGCTCTACGAATTCATCACTGCCCTCTGCTTCAGCAGGGGCCTTCTGTCCCCGGCCTCCGTGTATTGCTTCTGGAAGCAAGAAGCGGGGATGTTAGGAAGTCACTCCCCGGCCACAGCTGAGTGCGGCCACCTGGACGGAGAAGGTCTGAGCACAGACCCCAGTCCCAGACCCTCTCAGCTGCCCCAAGTGCAAGCAGAGCCACAAAACCGGAGCACAGCTGGATACCGAAGGCCGAGGCAAATCCCTAAGTCAGCACCCTCAGCGCCACCTCCCAGACTTTCAACCTCAATAAAACCTCCTTCCCCACAGATCACAGAGGAAGCCCAGCATTTGGGGTGGAACAGGCTTTTCTTTGGCATGTCTGCTCTCGTTTCTGGCAGTCAGTGATGCGAGCTGCATAGGCAATGCCATGCCGCCTGGGGTGGGCGTTTTCAAAGACTTTGGGAGGTGCAAGGTACCAGATATGCCCAAGTCAGATAACATAACCAGCAGCTACGTTTTAAATCCCTACTCTGCAGTCCAGTCTCTTAGAACTGTTCTGTGGAAGTGGAAACCAAAGAGAACTTCCATCTTCCTCTGACCCTGCTGGCCTTCGCAGCTGGACCGTGCTAGAATCGCTTCTGGCACTGAAAAGGTTAATTGTCTCCTGCTGGGAAGGAGAAGCTGAGAAAAGGGTCCTGGGCAGGGGAGGAATTATGGAAAATGGGGTTTTCTTTATAGCACCGCTCATTCTCAACACGCTAAAAGGGCATTAGTTCACAGTCACTTTCTCTGGAATTACCAAATCTGCTCAGAAGCCTTCATTAGGATATTAAACAAGACTTAATAAGGGAAAGTGATTTGCATCACTGATAATCGTGGGCATTAATCAAGACAGCTTCTGTCCCTCTCTCTGCAATATGTTTCATGTTCCATTGTAAAGCCCCTTTAATTCTGGAGGGCTTCTTAAAAGGGAAATATTACATTTAGAAAGCCATTTTTTAAAAAATGATTTACTTAGCAAAGATTGCTATAAATAATGTTCTCCTCCGTCCGTAGCTTTGACTGTCGGAGTAATTAATGCTGTGAGGTTTGTGTCTGCCATGCAGCCAGATGTGTTTCCATTTATCAAATGGTCGCACTTATTCTCATAAAGCCTTCAGCCTTTAAAAAGAACTTTAAGTAGGACTCGAAATCAAATGACCACAGTGTGTGCTTCAACCTAAAGGACGTGTTGTGGCCATCTTCTGTGTCACTCCAGGGACAGACGCCCTCTGCGTTCACGTCTGTGCTTTACAAAAGACTTAGACCGTGAGAAATAAGACGAGCAGCTTGCGGTGGTCAATAAAATCAGAAACAAATAAAAGTGAAGCTCTTTAAGATCGCCACTGCCTTCTTTATAAGGCAGCTGTCCCCTGTTAAAACTAGTGGCTTCAGAGCACAGGGACTTTCATCCAGAGGAAGCTGAATTTGTGACTATCAGACAGAAGAGAAACAAGAGTTAACACTTGGATTTAGACGAGTAGAACACCAGGGTTTTTTTGTTTTTTTGTTTTTTTCCTTTTCTTGTTTTTTTCCCCCCGTTTTAATTCCTGGTTTTCAGCTTCACAAATGGATTATTTTTTCAAGGCTTTCTGAACAAAAGATCAAGGCAATCTTGTTACTTTTCATGGTTTAAAACAGTGTGGGAGACGTGAGTTTTCTGTGTCGAAAGCAATATAAGTCAAGGGCAAGAGGAAGAGAAAAGAGGGAAGGATGGGGGTCTCCGCCCCGGACTGGGGGCTACCCAGGTCTGCAGGCTCACTCCCCGCCTCCAGCCTCACTCTCCCCTCCGCCTCTCCTGGGACAGTCCTTTCAAAGCTGCCTGTGGCAGAGCTGTGTGTGTCTCTGTGTGTTTAACACACACACACAGAGTTTCTGTATACTGTAGATGTGCACACACAGACCCAAAGCTGTTGTACCACTGAGAGGTTTCGAATCTCTTGGCATATTTGATGGCTGCTTCTGCCCTACTTAATGCCGTTGCCTGCTCACTCTCCTTTCCGTTCAGGCAGCCTCATTTGTTATGTCTCTGCTAAAATTAACTCCACGTTAATTTCTGGAGGCTTTGGAGTTTATTGCTGGAAAGAAAGGTTATTTTCTGGCAGTGACTAGGGACATGACTGTGCTCCTGCACGAGAGCTGAGCACACTATTTAGATGGAGCTCAGGAGACGAGCGTCTGTGAAGCAGAGGAGACTTGATCCCTCCTAACGGACTGCAACATGAATTATATGCCCTACTTCCCACCTCCCCGGCTCAATAACCCAGGACCGTTCACATGGAGCCATCTGTCCGGAGAGAGAAGATGTCGTTCCCAAGCGAGGGGTCTCTCGCTCTGTCTTCTTCTCTTCTCTTCTTTCTCTTTTCTCCTCTGTCTGTGCTTGTTTTTCTTCTTACATCTCCCATCCCCAGGCTAGTTTGTCTATTTCTCTAGCCCACCCGAGAGAAATCTACTCATATCTTGTGAGACACCTCTATGTTTTTGCCCACTGTCATAATAATGTAACGAGTACCTTTCCCTGGACACTTATTCAGCATCAGACATGGTGCTAGGAGATTTAAAGCATTGTCTCTAATCCTTCAGAGAAGATGTCATCGTTCTTATAAACGAGGCATTGAGCTCAGAGCTGCTCTGTAACTGGTACAAATTCACACAGCTATTAAATGATGAAGCCAGAACTTAAATCACGGCCCTCTAGGTCTGTCTGAGGCCAAATTTCACTCGCCTTCTCAAAACCACCCTCTCCCCTGCTGCCTCTCTTGGCTACAAAGAATGGTTAGGGCATGTGAAGGAACAATGTCATTTCCCCTGGGACATTTCAGTGAGAGTGTGAATACTGGAAATTTCAGTGCCACTTAATCTAGCAGTTTTGTTATCATTGTCACAATCTGAAGTTTCCTATCTCTTCTGATTAAAGAGAAAAGCCGTACATTACAGGCACTACTGGCAACTTCTATTTACTTATTTTCAGGAGCAATAACCAAAGTCAGACACTTTTAAAAGGAGAGTTGTGGAGTTTTCCCCCCTAAATATTTTATGCCAGAAAGGAAAAAAAAAAAAAAACATATGAAAAGATGCTCAACATCACTAGCTATTAGGGAAATGCAAATCAAAACCACAATGAGATACCATCTCACACCTATTAGTAGAATGGCTATAATCAACAGGACAAGTAATAACAAATGTCGGAGAGGATGCTGAGAAAAAGGAACCCTCATACACTGCTGGTGGGACTGCAAATTGGTACAGCCACTATGGAAAACGGTATGCAGGATCCTCAAAAAACTAAGAATTGATCTCTCTTTTGGGTGTCTACCTCAAAGGCTTGAAAACTCATATTTGAAAAGATATTTGTGCATCAAAGTTCATAGCAGCATTATTCACGGTGGCCAGGACATGGAAGCAACCGAAGTGTCCTATGATAGATGACTGGATAAAGAAGCTGTGGTACATATGTACAATGGAATATTACTCAGCCATAAGAAGAGAAGAAATACTGCCATTTGCGACAACATGGATGGACCTCGAGATAATGATGCTAAGTGAAATAAGCCAGACAGAAAAAGTTGAAAATCACATGATATCACTTATACGTGGGATATAAACCTAAAGCAACAAATGAACAGGACAAAAAGAGATTCAGGGACATCGACAATGGAGTAGTGGTTACCAGAGGGTAAGGGGTGGGGGAAGAGCAGAGAGGTAGATGGTTAAAGGGGGTCAAATATAGGGTGGTAGGGGGAGGGTGAAGTAGGTAAAGGGAATCATATATATGGTAGCTGAAGGAAACTGGACTTTGAGTGGTAAATACACAATAGAATACATAGATGTCAAATTATAATGTACACCTGAAAATTATATAATTGTATCAACCAATGTTACCTCAATAAACTTAATTAAAAAAAGCTGTGCAGATTACAAAAATTTCAATATTCGGATTACTTTTTACTAGTTCATCCTCTAAAATGTTAGATACAATCACCTTTTAATAATTCTAGAGATGATAATTAGTGTTGAGAATTAACTAATTCCCTTCCATCATCTTCCTCTTCTCTTCCACATATTGGCTGTTCAAGTTCAAAGCATTTCTACTGGAGGAAAAAAGAACACTATAGAAGTGACATGTAAATTAGACAATTGTACTGCTTTTTAATAATTGAAGGATTGTGGACAGGAAAAGTAAAGAAAGGGTTAAAGCTATTTGTTCCAACTAATTTGTGAGGCCTAAATTATAGCAGTTATACATAGCAATTGGACACGTGCATGGAACCTCTACTTCTTTCAGAATCTCCACTAATGTAACAAAAACATTTTGTTAAAAGAAATATATGCACAAGGACAAATAAAATGGCGGGGGCGTGGGGTGGACAAAATAATATTTTGGAATCTGGAAAGCAGATGTCCGAGCAATAACTGACAGCAGATCCAAGAAAACTGCATTCTTACTCCAAAGTAAGGAAAGCCAGAGACGTAACCTGATTTAAAATAAGAACTTAGACAGATTCAAGTCATAGGAGAACCAGGAAGCAGAGTTGAAGATAGGGCCAAAAGAGGAGAATTGGTTGAAAATCTCCTTGAGAAGGACATATCTTCTCTATACTCTACTAAGCTTGGCAGCTGCCCCTTCTCCACACCAACTGGCAGAAGACTGAAGGACTATTCTCTAGAGAAGACTGCTGGACTGGGGACAACGAGCACATTTAAGGTTGGGGCACTGTAGTGACAACAGAAGGAACAGGAGATATTGTAAATGTTGAGACCCACCTGCCCTGTCTCCTCACCCCTCCTTCTTCCCCGCTTGGCTCCCAGAAATCTGGCAGGAAATTGGAAGACTCTCCTCTAGGGCATCTCATCAGCCCAAGGGAAAGGACCCAGAGATGCTGACATCTGGGTTTTCCCAAAGAAAAGTCCCAGCCAGCTATAGAGAAGCCCTCCATGTGCATAGTTTCCAGGTGGAGTTTTACAGCCCCATTCTAGAATGTGAACAGACAGCCGAGTGTCGCCAGACAGTTAAGAAAATCATCTAAAGTCAGAGAACAAAACAATCGGGAGAAAAGCTACTTGAAGGGCTTCAGTTTCCTAATATGCAAAAGTGACGGAGTTTGAGTAAATGATGTTAATTTCAAGTCTAAAATTCTGTCATTCAGTTGATTAGTGATCCAAGTTAGCATTCCTTATCATTGGTAAGTACCCAAACAGCCAAGACGACTTTACGTAGGCCCTTTAGGTCACAAGCTTGGGAGGAGAGAGATGCAGAGATAGGTGAGCATGGCTCATCTCTACTTGGCTATTTGAATAAAGATTTTCTTACTCAGATTTGGAAGATGCAGCAAAATAAAAGGATACTACTCCAGGGATAGGTAGGAACCCTTGCTGGGGTGTGATGACCTAAACCAGAAAACATCATAGTGACAACTGGGCTCCAATTGTTCTTCAAATTTGGGGAAGTAGAGAGAGAAATAAGAAAGGAGCCACACAGGTGTAACGAGAATTATGGAAAGTTTGCAGAAATACGACCAACAATGAAACATTTGAGGAAGTGGGACTGTTTAGCCTTGAAGAAAGCTGGGAGCCACTGAATAATTATTTCTTAAGAGAAGCATCGCAATTCTAAACAGAGATGATCAATATATTCTTGATGTAGACCAATGATTTTCAAACATTTTTATTGAGAAGCAGAATAGTTTCTCTCAATGAAATCTTATGCAGTGCCCCTACTACATAAAAGAACTTCCAACTATCTCAAAAACCTTTTCTGGAATATAGAGTTTGAAGGATACAATTTTAAAACAAGTCATTTAAACCAGTGTTTTTCAAATATTTTTAATCATAACCCATAGGACCATACCTTCTCCATATCTACCACACGCACACGCGCGCACACACACACACTCACACACACACACACACACACACCTGAAACAAAATTCATAAGACAATTTTACATTTTGTAGTCTATTTCATTCTATTCTATTTCTTTTTTTTTTAAGCCATCCATCATTCACTCAGTTGATTTCAACACCCACTAATGATATGTTGCAACTCACGTTTGCAAAACACCAGTTTTGACTGACAAAAGATGTATACAAATTGGCCCAAACAATTATGTTAAACTTCTTCATTATAAACATGATTAATTGGAACAGGTTATCATAGGGGATTATTGATTCGTCAGTTTTGAAATCTTAAGAACAGAAGCATCTCCTTGTCAGGAATAACTTGAGATAGGAGAGGCTGAATGTCTGGCTGTGCCTCCCACCTTCGGAATTCTCTCTGTGGCAGTGGGGGCCCTTGTGGGTGTGGACGGATAGTGGAGATGTGGAGAGACAATGATTCCTATTTCTTAAACAGTGTTAATGAAAGAAACATAGAAGAAGGCTCATTTGTTTTGCTGTGTAATTAAACAATGCAAGAAAACAAAACCGAGAGGAACATTGAAACTAACTAAATCAGTTTAAGCAGAAAAAAAAAAATGCTCCTTTCAACAATCCTTTTTTCGTCAAAAAGCCATTTGGAAAAAATTTTTAAATCATTAAAAAAATCAGGCATTTGGGATCTGGAAAATAGGCAGGACAAATCTTGCAAGCCATTCACAAATATCTATTTCATAATTCACAAGAAAGAAGAAGAATCAAGTGAAAAGGAGGCATGGATTTCTTATAAAATATTTGCTGATAAACAAATTAAAATACTGAAAGTATTGCAATTATTTTTAAAGCTGAATTTAAAATTTAACTTCTTTCCCCGTATTAAAGGAGAAACGATGCACGCAATTAACTATAATAATAATAAAGCTCATTTTTGTGCTTGTGGTCAAGGTCACACTCAGTACTGAGTCCCAAGTGTTACTCATAATTTTATGTATTCAGAGGGTTTTATTTGTTTAAGTGTTTAAGCTGCTTTTTATAACTTTAACTTGGTCCATTCCATTGTATCACTTTTCAATAGCTCTATAACTTCTTTATAAGGTTTCAGACTAAACCTTTAGAATTACTTGGTGCTCAACAAACAGTAATTCCATTTCTTCATCTCTTCCAAAGTAATATTTCAGGAAAGGAAGGTAGATGTGATTCTGGAATGATGGCCTCACCTGGCAACCTCTTCTACTACTAAGGAGGAAATGGTGAACACTGGGTGGACCTGGGGCACCTGTGAAAACTGAGCAACCACAGAGGATGGAAAATGGACACGGTAATGAGCTCATCTGTATTCCCGTTTGCAGCCTTCCATGCTTCACTCCCAGACTGCTTAGTCCAATGCTTTGATAGACTGACACAGTCTCCACAATCTGGGGGTTTCTGCTTTTTTAGTACGGTGATCCCAAGATCCATTACAATTCACCATTTCTGCCATATCTGTCCTTGGAGGGAAATTAAAAGGAGATGGAGAACAGGTTCAGAGAAATAAACTTTGGGACAAACATTAATCTTCAAAAATGAAAAAGCTTCCTTAATTCAAACTAATTAGGTATAAAGGTCAATCTGAATTAGAGTAGATTTTAAGTAGAAAAATCGTTTTGCAAAAACCGTCTCGAATCCTTTTTGAAACTAAGTGGAATATAAATATTTTTAAAATATTAATGGTTATAGGAAGCTAAATATTAAGTCATTTTCAAGTACAGCATAATATACACCCATTATTTGTATGTGGACAATCATTAAGTGCTAAGTCTTTAGCTCAGTTCTTCAGAGTAAACAACCTATAGCAACAGCACCAATATTTTTGTAGTGGTTCTTAGCCGGAGTTGTTCATCAAAAGCACCCCAGCATGTTCTCACAACACAGATGCCCAGTCTCACTCCAAATATTCTCCATTATGACGTCTGTGAAAGGACAGGAAAAGAATGAGCTTGTATGTTTTGAAAAAAAAAGCTCCCAAGTTGATTCTTAGGTACAGCCTTGGTCAAAAACATCAACTTATCGAACATTCGCTGTCTTGTAAACATTTTGCTTAGTGATCTTACAGATGAGAAATCTTAAGAGGTTACACGGACAGAATGTGGAATATCTAGGTCCAGACTCAGTGCTTTGTCCTTAACGCCACATGCCCTATACGATAATGTCAACGAAGCTCAGATGTACCTTCTAGTCAAAAAGGTTAAACTGGAAGTTAAGAAACGGAGGCTGATCTCAAATAAAAACAGGCTAATCCCCGGATGCTGAGAGCACTGGGCACACACCACGCTTCCTGGGATGTGCAGGGAGGAGAGAGCATATTGTTCCCATAGGAAAAGGCAGCGGCAACGTTCAACAGCTTGCGAGTCTCTCTTCCTACACATGTGGTAGGAATTGTCACCTCCCCCAGAGCTATATTTCATACCTGCACAAGCCTTTGTCCAAACATGTAGTTTCCTTGCGAGGACACATCTGGCCTGCTCCTTGAACTGGAGCTCTGAGATTAGCTGGCCAGGGTCCAACTGAGGAGGCTTTTTATCTTTCTCACGGTGACAAGTAGCATTTGGAAGCCCCAGAGATGAGGCACAGGAAGGATGTTGATGTTATTGTGGGTGGCGTTGTTGCTGTTATCTGAGAGAATCATCTTCCTCGAGCGCCACCGCGTCCATCACACTGTCAGGACCCCCACAGCAATCTCTATTGCCTGTCACATTGAGTCTCCATCTCTCAGCTGCCTTCAGGAGCCCTCCACCAATTTGCCACCCTATCGTTGCCCACCTCTTCTGTCACTTCTTTAACCTGATATGTCCTCTCCAGAAGCAGGGGCTGGGTCTGTTCGCAATGGACTTCCCTCAGGGAAGGCGCCATCCCGGTGTCCCACAGTCACCTGTCATCACTCAGTGGCCCCAGGAGCAGTTTGCAGGAGCAAACAATGCACAAATTTGGAAGGCGGATTACCAGGTTTGTGTCCTGCCTCTGGACAAGGCATTTTACTTTTCAGGCTCTCCATTTTTTTTATGGAGAAAGGGGCTCGAACCAGTGTTGGGGGGAGGGTTAATTATGAGGAAATACTCTTTCAGGGACATTATTCTGGGAGGTGACAGAGACTCATTCTCTGGGCATCTTAGAAAAGGGAAAGTGTAGACCATTACTGCCCACTGCAAAGGACAGCTTCCTGGAACCGGAGACACCACGTGTCTGCGGTCACGCCACCCCCGTTGTGTGGTGGTGAGCAATGCTACCTGTTAGGGAAGCATTTGGAGATCCCGACAGAACTCAGGAGGGGCGGCAAAGAGAGCTGGTCAGGACCCGGACACCCGCCCCAGCTCTGCCCCTGGACTTTCCTCACACAAGTCATTCTCCTAGCTAATCCTCAGTCTCGGCTTCTACAATGTGTGGGGGTTGCTAGATCATCGCTAAGGCTCCTTAGAGCCAGAAGGTTCTGCGATCTAGATGAATGCTTAGTCATCGCAGTGTTGCTTACTGACTATAGAATCTTTCATATCTGTGACATCTATTTTATATATTGTATACTTTTATGGTAATAGCAAAAAAAAAAAAAAAAATTCTTGGAACAGAAGAGAGAATATATCCACACACAAGAGCCTTCTTCAGGCCTGTAGGGTGACTGATGCCGGGTCCTGATTATGGTTCAGTCTCAGAATAGCACACTTGCTTCACATACACGTGATGACACGATGTTGCCTTGGGTCCCCCCACACCAGTATCTATCTATCTATCTATCTATCTATCTACCTATCTATCCATCATCCATCATCTATCTACATATCTATCGCTCCATCCCTCCCCTCTCTCCTTCCTTCTTTCTCTCCCTCCCTCTCTTTGCCAGAGAAGAGAGAAATCTTAGGGGCTCAGCTATTTTGGAGCTCGAATATTCTTCATATATGAATCTTTCACAACACCACAAAGAAATAGAGTAAATCAGAGCCTAGACCTAATTTTCATTTTTTTTTTAAAAAAAAAAAAGAATGTTCTATGTTCTTCAAAGTGATTTTCTTTCAAAAATGTATTTTCAACTGGTCATTCTCACCGCCTTCTTGTGCACCTCTTCATTTTCTATGGGATAGATTTATTCACTCCAGATGCTGAGCTGGAGCTGCTATAATTCCACCTGCCACATCTGGCTCTTTGGCACACCAGGCCAGAAGCTTCAAAGTTGCATCTCTGTACCGTACGTGGTTCGACTGCTGGCTGCTGCTTTATCTCCTTGGATGTAATTTTCCTTTGATTCACCTATAATTCTGAAGAATTGATGCATTTGTATCCATTTTGAATAAGGTCCTATACAAATGCTTCATTTGATCTCTGACAGACCCTTTTATTTCCTCTTATATGGCCTCGCCTTTAATTCAGGCATAGGCTTTGGAGCCACTCGGAACCACTGTGCGTGATTCTTTGCACAAGCAGTTTTGTTTGTTCCAAGTGCCCTGCTTCCTGTTCTTGGAGGGAAAAGAAGAAAGGGGGGTGGTCGTTCGCGCTCCTATATCTGAGTCGGGGATGGGGACAGACAGTGGGACCAGCAATTTCTATTTTACCCCTTTCACATCAGGTGCCGCCTTAATATTTACACCCTTATTTTCTCAACCGGTTTCGTTTGGGCAGCACTGATTGTGAAATATGAAGTATTGCTACAAAGCGCCACTCCTCAAAGTGGCTCCACACCACATTCATCAGCTGGCTGCTCTGAGTAATCCCCTGCAGAGATCACAGCGCGCATTAACATACTAAATGTTCTGAGAAGTCCTGCGGCAGAGAGAAGTGTACACATTTGATTCATTTGATTTTCTTGAGCAGAGTTTCCCAAATTTGTTTGAATATAAACCCTTTTTTCATGGATCACCCATTAGCCTCCCATCAGAGCCCGGTCTGTGGGTGCTGCTGTGAAAGAATGTTCTTGATTCCCCTTCAAGAGCACACCAGAGCTGACAGCTCCCTGCCGTCACGCTGGGAAGCCAAGCTTTTACTGCAGTGACGGTGCAGATAGTGTTCAAAAGAGAATGTGGCTGAAATGGTAACCAATATTCCCTGAGTTTCTCAAACACCAGCAGAAAAAAAAAAAAAACAACAACATAAAAACAAAACAAAACACCAAAAACCTGGCTCCAATACCAAAAGAATTCCATAATAATTTTCCCCAAAGAAACATTATTTAAATAAAGTTAAGTTAGGAATAAAGGTGTGGTATGCCAAGACAACTGCTTGGTAGAAATTGTATTTGAACGTCTAACTTCTAGTTAATTTACCTAAAAGCCTGTGTCAATTTTTTTCTTGCACATCCCATGGTCAGTATGTAGCCCCCACTTTCCTGGAGTTAAGATGAGCAAATTCAGCTATTCCCAAGGGACCCCAAAGGTCCATGACACGTAGCACTTTTCTGTCCTGCCGAAACCCACTGATAACCTAGCTGCACATCTCATACAACCAAATGACCACTAGCATCCATACGTCTGTGAAGTTTGGTTCTCTTCCTTCCAGATGGAGAAATTTTGTGGAAATTATAAAACTTACAGATTAAGATGAATTTATATTTAGGCTCACTACTACAACAATATAATGTGATATTGTCAGAACAAACTTTTAAAATAACTTTATAAATTACTTGTCTATTTCTAAAAAAATCACTGAGGGTCTGAGGTTTCAGTTATCCATTACTGAATTTTGTTCGAAAAATTATGTGCTATATTTTGTGAAGTTGAGGTTTCTAAAAGACCACCTATCTCTATCCTTTACAATTTCTTAGCTATTTATCTGATTTTAATTGATAGTTATCTGATTCGTTATTGGTTCTTCTCCTATCATTTTTCTATTTCTTCTACAAACCAAATAAAATTAGTAGACCTTGAGATAAGTTGAAATACTAGGAATATTTTTAAAGCGGTTACTGCATTGAACTACACGACCTATATTTGATCCAACACACAGATTATATCAGTCTCTAGCCAAACCTTTTAATTGTTTCTACAAAGTGATAATAACTATAGTCTTCAGGATCAATTTTCTTTCTACACCATGAACTCCAGCAGGAAAGTTTGGACTCTATAAACCCCTCTCATTCACAAACCTCTCTCTCTTACATAGGGCATTTGAAGGCAAGAATTCTACCATGAAACCAATAATGTAGATGCTGCATAAGCTGTTACAACTATTCAGGTTAATGTGTTCACAGACTATAGCTAACAATGATAATACCAGACAAGTACTTTAGGTTTACAAAATATAAGTCGGACTGCCTGGGTTCAAATCACACCATTTATTAGCTATATGGCCTTGGGCCCGTTACTTAACCTATCCGTGCCTTGATTCCCTCACCCACAAAATGGGGACAATAATAATACTACCTCATAGGTTATTGCAGTAATTAAAGAGTTAATAAATAACACATGATAGCCAGTAGGTATTTGTTTTTATTGCTAATGCTGCTGCTATCATCACCATCATATCAGCTGATTTTCAAAAGAACCCTAGGAGACAAGTGGGTAAGATATTATCATAAATCTATGTCTGAGGAAAATGAGATGCAGAGAAGTTTAATGATTTCCTCAGTTGACATAGCTAGTAAGAGGCAAAGTCATGTCTCGGGAATGGTTCTTCTGACCAAAACACCTCTATCACTTTCAGGGGCCAGGACAAGAGTATAAGTGAAGGGCCACGTACCAGAAGTCCAAACACTTAAAATTTATAAATCAAGCTAACAAATTCTTAAATGTGATATGTTCTAGCCTCCTATCTTGACAAACATTTCTTTATAATAACAAAATGGAAAAATGTGTGTAAACACATACACACACATCTAGGTTAAATGTCAGACAAAAAATTACTAGTGAGCATGTCTAAATTCATGGGCTAGAAATATTTGGGTTATTAACAAAAATACATATATTATAAACATATTCACCCATAAAATTTCTTTTTCTTACCTTCATTTCAGCAAAATCACTAATTTGTTGTTATTATCAAGATTTTCATATAATCTTTGTTCTATTTTCAGTAATACCAAATTAGACAACCTTGAGCCACTGTCATTCTCAAATAATTTTTAAAATTAATGTCAGTTTGGACATTAATTATTCTAAAATAATTATTTTTAGTTGTAAGTGGAATCGTCAGTAAAAAAATGCTTAAAGCAATCCTTAGATTCAGAAATATACCATGAATTTTACGTATCATGTATAAACATTATAATGGAGTCATATATGAAAATCATTTTCATATTTAAAGAAAAACAAAAATATTGCAATATATTGCTCAATTGACTCAAATCATTTTCCATTTGTAACCATACATTTTTCTTCTTTTCCATAGTCATACAAAGGTTTTCCTTTCCTCGTTTTAAGTTTTCTGTTTTTAAATTGGAATGTCACTTTTGTTGCACATATCACGTCATTTCAATGAAGAAAAATTATATTCTTCATAATTAAAAATATTATGAGCCATTTAAAAAATGAAATAGCCAAACATATCTGAGTGTTTTGTAATTTTTTTCTGACATTAATAGCAATTTATGATTTATACCAAATACTCATGCATAGCACAAATTCAAAATTAACTTTATTTCCACCAAAGTCTACAATTTGCTTTTTATTTGAAGATTTTTATTATTTTGCTTAACTCTCCTAGTGAACCTCATATCTTGTCTCAATTAAATCTAATTATTTTAGCAACATTTAGTCCGCATTCCCTTTGTGAGTCTAAGAGTAGATCTAAGGTCAAATTTTATATTTTCTATCAAGATGTTTCATCTTTAGACAGATCTAGAAAATATAATACATAATCTTTGAAGTGGTCCAAAGAATGTCATTGTTATCAGTTCATGTCATGTCTCCTAGTAACAAATTTAAACTACGCATGCAACATGACACAAAGAAAGCATCTGGATTTTCAGAAATACTGCCTTGTATGCCTTGTTCTAACCAACCATGTTAGTACCATTGTCATAGCTTTCCCTTGACAACCTTTTAAATCAGAGAAAGATGTTTTCTCCAGTCTTCAATTAAGCCTGTATCTGGGATATAAAATCAATGAAATTCTCATTTTGATTTTTTTTTTTTTTTGGTTTTCTTCCTTTGGAAGTTCAACAATTATGCATAATAAATGTTAGCTTTCATCATGATTTTGGTTTTTTACATAATCAAGCTGACTTGCATAGTATTTTCTTTTCCTGTCTCATGTATGATTTCTTCTCTCATTTTATAATTCTTTGTAGCAGTCAGCTTTTGCTGCAGTAACAAACAACCCCAAATTTCAGTTGTTTACTTCCAAGAATAAACATTTACTTTTGCTCAAGAATGTCTGAAATGGGGCTGTGACCATGTTAGGCCTCTCCTCTGCACTCAGTTGCATTCCACAGGCTTCTCATTCCTGTATGAAGGTGAGGAACATCCATCAATCAGGGAATGAGCTTTTCATAGGAAGGGTAGAAAACCAAGGCTTGGTAGAGATAGAGCCAGTGCATACAAGCACATTTAAAGCTTCTGCTTGGATGTGCCATATATCATGCCCTCTCACAGTCCCCTGCCAAGGCAAATCAGATGCCAAGCCAGAAGTCAATAGGGTGGAAAAGTGCACTGTATCAGAAGAAAACATGACAATGGCAGAGACAGAACAAAAAATTGTAAGCAAATGGTCCTCTCCACCGAGACCACCCTCTTAATCACATATTTTCTTCTCTCCAAGAGACCCAGGGTACATCCAGTCAAGTCTTTAGGCTTAAAGCCAAGAACTTTGTAATTTTCTCAAGACCAGTTGCAACTCCTTTTGATCCAGAGACTTGTGATCTTAAAATACAAATTGTCTTACCCCACACATTCAACACACAATGCTGAAACAGGAACAGGCTAGCCACAAGAAAGACTTCTGCTCAGAAAGGGGAGGTACAGGTTCATTCTGAAATCCCACCAAACAAATATTGCAGGTCCCGTCTGACCTTAAGGATGTGAAATGCTCCTTGAGCAGGCCCCTCATGCTCTCTGGGAGTACTATAGCTCTTGCCTCCATTTTCTAAGAGTTCTGGTCTCTTTTCTTATCATCTTTGGTCACGTTTAAATAGGGCATCAGAAAACGTGATTGAGCAGTTTCCTAAGCCACTTCCTGTCCCTATAAATCCAGTTATTTCCCACCTCCGTTAATCCATGCTAAATCACTCTTGTTAACACAGGGCTATTTTAACTGTTGGGGGTTTTGTTTGTTTGTTTTTATCCATTTGATTCCAGTCAACCTCATATGCTAATAGCCGGACTCACAATTCTTTTCAACTCATGCATCTCTCTCCCTTAATTATAAGTACTTTAAGCTTGTCAGGCTTTAGTGTGACCATGCCCCCTGCCTTTTTTTCTTTTTGTTCTGAGCTATTTTGTCCAACTGAAATAATTTACTGGAAGATACATTATTAATCCAATCAGACATCTGAACAGAAGAGGTGTAAGCCATGATCTTGGTTTGGTCTCGGTCCCACGCTGTGACGAAATGGCAACACTCCTCACTTAGCCCTTGTCCTCAGGTTATATGTTAAAATGAGAATATTTTATTGGAAGGAAATGAGAAACTTCAGCATATACCAAATAAGCAAATTCTGGAATTTATGGACTCTCATTCTTCCTTTTAATTTCTCAGCTCATCTCTTTCTTATAGTCTCTTATCAAATGCAGCTAATAACAATCAGTCCATGCCACCAACATTCTGTCTCGAAGCCCTTTGACACGGTTGCCACTAATTTCCTTAGTGTTAAGAGCAAACAGAGATTCAATTGGTACATTTATCTATGGTAGTTTTACCAATATACAACACGGGCTGCTGCTCTTCCAGCTTCCTATTATAACTTTCTTAATGCCTGAAGCAACACCACATATTTTAAGGTTTTTGCCATGGCAAACCCCACTCTTGGTACCAATTGCTGTATTTATCAGTTTTTGTTGTTGTAACAAGCACAAAAATGTAAGTTACTTATAACAACAAATGTTAATTTTTCACTCATGTTGCTTAAAGGCTACGAGCTAGATATACTTCTGCTGAGTTCTGCTGAGCTCCTTGGGAATCTGATTAGCTTTGAATGTCTTCTCTATCTGGGACCCCAGATGAAGGATCACCTACTATCTGGGGCATGTTTTTCTCTGGTGAAGGACCGAAGGTCAAAGGGTGAGGAGAGACAAACCACACAAGCACATTTAAAGCTTTAGCTTGGACTCTGTGTAGGTGATACCCGCAGGCCAAAGGGAGTGTATGGTTAAACTCGAAGTCAGTGGGGTAGGGAACACATGTATCCTGCCTGGAAGAATACTTGGCAAAGGCAGGGAGGAGACAAATAATACATTTAGAAACAAATAATATAGTCGATCATACCCATTAAATTAATAATTTTCTCATTTGGAGTTCTCATTTAGCTAAATTCTCCATTTGTTCCACTGTATTTTACATACATATTGCCATTAAGTTCCTTAGTGTTAAGAGTTGCCATTAAGTTCCTTAGTGTTAAGAGTAAGTAGAAAAGGCTGGATCCTGATGGTAACAGACGACACACTCCAGAGTCTGAAGAAGTACCAGTCATAGGCATATTTACTTTCAGTTTCTATACTTCTCTTCTCATGCACCATCTACCAACATTTTGCAGACTGGTACCAGCCCATACACTGTATTTCCTCTACGATATAAATCTGAGAGGATGTTGACCGTCTGGGTTAAGAGCAGCTATCTGGATTAGGGAAACAAGATTTACTCCAGACCCTTTTTGCAGGTGAGGATAAAGCTTCCCAGTAAAGGTTTTCAGGCAGAACTGGAGTGTGTAGGAAGGTTTATGGTGAAGGAAAGGAAAATAGACACCGAGAGTGAGTGGGTGTGTGTGCTACAGAGAAACAGAGAAAGGAAGACCTGAGCACCTACAGAATTTTAAAGAAGGGTTTTAAGAAGGTGTTGATCAAGGTGAGATATCTCACCTTGAGTTAAAGGATAATGAAGAATATTAGGCCTAATCAGCAGAAGCCTATTGCTGAAATATGAATAATTTTCCTAAGAGATTGAACACATTCAAAGTAATTTCCATCTCAGAATTCACTTGTTCATCAATTCCCAAATTTAGAATGATGGAATAATTATTCTATTAATAATTCATAATAAGCAAATGTTTCCAATTATTGGGAGAAGATAAGGCAAGATCAAAAGCTTGGAAAGAGGGCCCTGCCTGGGTGTTCTCTGTACTAAAGGCCGTGACAGATAAGGCACGACACTCGAGCTCTATGAACCTGGACATAGCCAAAGGGCCCAGAAGATACCCAAAGTGGATGTGGAGAGCCTAGGATGTTAACACATGCTTGGCCAACCTCAGAGTTTCGCATTTGCCTAGCCCAGGGAACATCCTAGAAGATTTTATTTTTGAGTGATGTCGCAGGTAATTTGAGCAAGGCAGAGCTAAAACGCGGGCAATCACAAAGTATGTTATATCCAAGTTCTACTATTTCCATCCTCCCTGCTGGGAAAATTTCAGTATAAATAACCTAAAATACCTCTGAGAGATGGAGAAGTGATGATCGTTATAGTCTCTGACCAGCCCTCACAGATTCAAAGTCCTCTTCACAAATGCAATATATTACACAATTGAACCAGAAATACAAAGACTGCCTTGCTAAACTATCATTGCCCTTATTTGAAAAAAAGCCTTGCTAGATATCAAACCAAGAGTGGAACCTGATCACACAATTGATTCCATGGTTGAACAGTCTTACTAGTTGGAATTTGTATTGTAGCATTTTAGGTCTAAATGGCATCTTATGGATAGAGTGACCATGTAATTTATCAGCCAAACCGGGACAATTTTGAGAGCAAAGGTGAGTGCTATTAATTACTGCAAGACCATGAGTATACACCAGGATAACCCTAAGCAAACTGGAATGGCTCCTGAGATATATGTATGTTAGATAGTCTCTAAACACCTCCCTTCAAAGTCTCCCCTCCATAGTTGATGCACACGCTGCTTCTCCTGTCAAGAGGTAGGTTTCCTCTCCCCTTGAATCCTGGGCTGGCTTATGCCTTTCTTTAACCAGTGGAATCCAGTGGAAGTGATGCCATTTACAGGCCTAGCTTCAGCTTGGCATCTGCTGGCTTTTGCTCTCTTGGAACTCAGGAGCCATGCTCAAAGAAATCCAGGCCTGAATGATGCAAACACAAGAGTGATTCTCAGACAAGACCCAGAAGAACCACCATCCTGCTAAACTACAGAAGTATTACAAATAATACATTATTGTCTTAAGACAGTACCTCTGCGATGGCTTGTTACATAGCAATAGAGAAGTGGTCACTCTCTTGGTAGGTAATATAGTTCATCAAACACACAAAACTGCCAAAAGTAGTACTGGCCCATAAAAAAAGCTCTACATACAATTTCAGCACAATTTGACAGTCCTGATAGAAGTAAAACCCAAGTGATATGAAAACATAAGTACAGTTGCCAGGTATATAAGTTATGTGACCTTGAACACAGCTACATTCAGAAAGTGATCCTCAATTATGTTTGAGTTTAAAAGAGATTGTTGTGCTAATGTTTTCATTGACCTCTCTTTCTACTCTTTCCTTTCCAATATCTTGACCAAATGTTTCTGGCAACTAGAACACCTTTGGATCTTCAGGTATCTATCTGTTTTCATACTTGGTATTTAGTCGTTAAGTAGTTTGAAAAGACAAATAAATCTCTCTTTCCCAGAGCGCTTTGAAATTCTCAGCAGTAAAGTTTTAAAAAAACTTCCCATTCTACAACACAGCAGGTGAGTCCTGCTGGATGGATAAGACATTCGGTAAGATGAGTGTGGCAGAGGAGAGATGAGGAATGAAGAATTGCCTCTGCTGAGACAGGAGACCCTGAGATTTCCACCTGTCCAATGCTTCTGGAAGCAGCAAGGAAAACAAAACTCTGAAAGTTCATAGTAAGCTTTCAGAATCCACTCTCCCCTTCAGAAGAATGAAGTTTTGACTCGGAGGTGATAGCGTTCAGAGACAAGCTATGTTATAATGCAGACTCAAATCACTTCTGTAAGACCCAAATATAGCAAAGCCCCAGCATGTGGCCTGACAAAGGAAGAAGGCCAGAACGACCTGGTGAAAAGTCTTCATACAAGAATATTTTTAACAAATGATACCTCAGTTGTTTTTCTAAAGGAATTGTCAAGTGGAAATCATTTAAGTAATGGCTTTAATGAATGGATAAGCATCATTTGAAAGTAGCTGAGAGAATGAGTACTTTCTGCTCAACAAATCTTGCATTGATAGAACAGAAGTAAACTTGAACACAGACATTTTTGCTATTGTCAGAATTTTCCAATTTGGGGTGCTTGACTTATTCTACTTATTACTATTTTAGTCAGCCAATCTAAAACACAGAACAAAAAAAGCTATAGAAAAATCATAGCAATGGTTCCTAGTGCAATGTGTCAATGACCATCAAAAAGTCATCATTGTCTTAAACTCTTTGTGAAGAAACCGTTCAGGATGCATAAGCCTGGTCTATCGGGAAAATATCTACAGCATTATTTTAATCAACTTGCTACCTTAATATACCTGTGTTCCCTATTAGTTGAGGTAAGAAGCTCTGAATTTACAGTTTTGAAAGGTAATTTAGTAACCTCACCGATTATGTATATTCTCATTCTTTCCCACTATTATCTTTTCCCCAAGTGCTTGTCTATAAACTCAGTTCTTTCACCTGCTTTGGCCAGAGGATCCTTGATAATTTGCACAGTCACTTTATTTAGATTACAAGGCATTTCATTCAGGTGGCCTCTGAGTATCGTAGGCTGGAGGACCATCATGAATTGCCCCAGGATGTGGTTAGGAAAGGGAGCATGGGCTCTGGAGCATCACAGCCCTTGGCTTGAACGTGTGCTTTGCCATAGGCCAAATGTGTGATTGTAAGTTTTTGAAAAAAAATCCCAGATTTATGCCTAGGGTAATTTTCTGGACTGCAGAGCAAGAAGAAAGTACCAAAGGAGAACACAGCAATCACACGTAATAGAGGAGGCAGAAATAAAAGTTCAAGGAAGCTGAAGCAGCTATGATGTATAAAGCGCAATACCAGAGAGGATGGAACAATTCAGAAAAGAACTAAAGAAATCTGCATAGGAGATCCTTGAATACGCCCCTAAAGAATATACTGTTTATACATAGGATAAAAATACACAAGGCCAAATGAGGAAACACTGGGAACTGTCAGCTGAACAATTTTCAGATTTCACACAGTGCCAGATGAGGTTCGAATTCTGACCAGCTAAAATGGAAAGACGTTGTTGAAGACTTAGTTCATTTAGTAAAAATTCCAGAAGTGTCTCACCCAAGTAGTAGAGCTAAATTAGCCTTAGAGTACAAACTACTCTAGGCCAGTCCTTTAAAGCTTTAAAAATAAGCTCCCCGCCCAAATCAAGATGACCTTCAATTAGCTTAATGAATTACCAGACCAGAATACTATACTATTTAAAGAAAGACAAAACAAAACAAAACAAAACCCAGACACTCAACAATGTAAGATTTATTCAGTGCTCAATCAAAAGATACAAGACATACCAAGAATCAGGAAAAAGTGATAACAGAAGGAAAACAAATCCGTAGAAATAGATGCAAATCCATAGCTAGTAAGTTGAGGTTCAGCCGGTGGCTGCCTGACATCAAAACTTGTGCTCTTTGCATTCAGCCATGCTGCCTTAACTCCCAGGCTCACGGGCGAAACAGTAATTGCTGTCATCTGAATGTTTGCGTCCCAAACCCCACCCCCCAAATTCATGTTGAAATCCTAATGTTACGTGGTACTAGGAGGTGGGGCCTTTGGTAGGTGATTAGGTCATGAAGGTGAAGCCCTCCTGAATGGGGTTAGAGCTCTTTCTTATAAAAGAGAACCCTATAGCGTTCCCTCAGCCCTACCACCATGTGAGGATGCAAGGAGAAGCCTACCAGCTGGCATCCTGATCTCAGACATCTTGTCTTGAGAACTATAAGCAATAAATTTATGTTCTTTATAAACTGGAAAAAAAAAAAAAACAAGAAGAAAAAGCAAAGATAATAAAATTAGCAAAAAAAAAAAAAAAAAACCCACATTAAAATAGCTATCATAAATATACCCAAGAATTTAATGGAAGATATATAATAAAGAGATAGATAGATAATTTTTTAAAAACTAAATAAAATTCTCTAACTGAAATAGACATCTGAAATGGAAAAATCACTGGAGTTATTAGCAGATTAGATGCTGCAGAATAAAGTTGAGGAACTTGAGGACAGAGCAAGATAAATCGGCCAAAATGAAACACAAAAAGAATGACAAAAAGAAAAAAAAAGTTTCAGTAACTGTGACACTATATCAAGCAGTGTAACATATGTGCAACTGAGGTGCCAAGAAAAGACAGAGAAATATTTAGAGAAATAATGATTAGAAATTTTCAAACTCGATGAAAGCAATAAATCCAGTGATCCAAGAATCTCAACGTACTTCAAGCATGATAAACAAAAAGAAAATCATACCAAGGCATAGCATAATCAAATTGCTAAAAACCAGTGAAAAAGAGAAAATTTTAAAAAGAAATCATTGCAAAAACACACATCATAAACAGAGGGACAAACATAAAAATGACTGCCTACTTCATAACAAAAACAATGAAAGCTAGAAGACAATGCAATGACATCTTTAAAGAAAAGAACTGTCAACCTAGAACTCCACACCCAGTGAAAATAATTAACAGGAATTAAGGTGAAATGAAAGCGTTTACAAAAGGAAGTATTTCAGAATGAAAGAATAAAATGTATTGAAAATGTTAAGTATGTGGGTTTATACAAAACATTTTTCATATTTTAATTTTTTAGAACATAATTGACTATATATGACAAAAATAAAAATGTATTTGTAACATAATGTAGAAATAAAATGTATGTCAAAATTAGTACAAATAAAGGATAAAATGAAAGCATATTGCTGCAAGGTTTTTATATTGTACATGAAGAGGTAAGATATTTGAATGAAGACTGTGACAAGTTAAAATACATTGGACAACCCCTAAAGTGTAAAATAAAAACATTTTCAGACAAACAAAATAAACATACATAGACATCCAAGAAAATCCTGCAAAGAAAGAATAATTAAGAGTCACTAACACTGCCAAATATAAAACAACTATTAGAATACTGGGTAATGGCACAAGATTAAGCATACGCATAAATAAAGTGCCAGAAATACACAGAGGAATGTAATGTCTAATGAAGTTAGCCGTGACATTCAAAGACAGATTATTTGATAAAATTGTCAAGACAACTGGATAGAAATTTTTAAAAGGAATTAATTTATGGTGCAACATCACTGAGATGGTGAGATAGGACACTCCTGACTTTATCTCCTCCCAGATGTTCAGAATATACAGCTACAAATGGATCGTTTCCTTCTGAGAGAAATCCAGAAACTAGTTGAATGACTCCTACATAATAGGTGACTGAAAAAAAACCCATATCAAAATGGGTAGGAATGGCCAAACACACTCTTGCCATCTCTAGAACAGCACCTTAAAATCGGGAGGAAATTCCCAACTCTCAAATTCTCCCTGAGGAGCAAAGGGCTTGGACCACACAACCGGAGCCTTAAATTTTAAGGATGCCACACAACAGACAGGCCCCCAAATCACCTAGCTCTGAGAGCCAATGGATAATCAAGTCCCACAGGACTACAGCAAACAAAGAAGCAGTTTTTAAATGGACAAGTGAGTACTCCCCACAGCTATCCCCCTGGGCTCTGTACAGAGGGAACAAACAAAAGTGTCCACCTCCCAGTCTCTAAAGTATTTAGTTTGACTAAACACTTTGCCAGCCACTGTCTGAAGATGCAGTTTCTAATCAGCCTGCATCTGAGAGGTGACTGGCATCATCCTGGGGGTGTAAAAGAGCCAGTGGGCCTGTAGACTCCCTCCTCCCCATGACTTATTCCAACAGTAAATTGTCTCTAGCTTCTCCCTGGAAGGAGCTTGTCCACACATCTACCACACCAACTGTCATGGCTACCACCTGAGAGACCGGCTCCCAAATCATCTAGCTCTGGTAGCTGACAAGGTTCAACATTTATGAATCCTCCAGCACCACGTGAAATCAAGAAGTTTCCCTTGGGTGCACAAGCACTTCCAGTGACCACCCCCTCTGGCTCAGCACAGGATGAGTAAACAAAAACACCCAGCTGCTGGATTCTCCCCATCAGTGGCTACACGATGTATCTCACTCTGACTCCCCCAGCTGTTGCCTGAAGGTCTGGCTTCCAATAAGCCTGCATCGGAGAGCTGAAGGGCCAGAAATTAATAGTTCTCTGGAAGTCTGAACAGGTGTGGGCATTTCCCACATCTATGGGACACTGACAGGGCTTGGCGAACCCTAATCTAATAGGAGCTACTAAGAATAAAGATGGTGGCTTGGGCAATCACAAAGGTTTGAGAAGCAACCAGAAGCTCATGACAGCTGATTGATAAGGTTCGTTTCTTAGAGGAAGCCAATCAGTCAAGACTGAAAGAGGTGTTTATATATCTAATGTGCAGAAATCAAGACAGAAAAAGGAAGAAAAGAAAAAAGAAAGATAGAAAGAAAGAAAGAAGGGAATATGGTTCCAAACAGAAGAACAAGATACATTCCCAGCAATTGACCTTAATGAAACATAGAGAAGTGATTCGCTCAACAGAAAGTTTAAAATAGCAGTCATGAAGACACCAAGGTTAGGAGAGCAATGTATGAACAGGTGATGATTTCAAAAAAGACATAAAAAATATTAAAGAGTACCAAACAAATCAAAGAATACAATAATTGAACTAAAAAACAGTGGACTAGGTCAAGTGGAAGAGATTATCAGTATATATAAAGACAGGACAGTGGGAATCATCCAATCAGAGGAGCAAAAAGAAAAAACCATGAAAAAAGAGTGAAGGTAGCTTAAGGTACTTATGGGACACCATCAAGTGGACTGATATACACACTATAGATGTCCCGGGAAAAGAAAAGAGAAAGGGGCAGAGAGCTTATTCAGCTAAATAATAGCTGAATACTTCTCAAACCTGGGGAAAGAAACAGACATCCAGATCCGGGAAGCTCTGAGAGTTCCAAAGCGACCCATACTGAGACAATCATCAAAACTGTCAAAAGTCAAAGGCAAAGAAAGGATTTTGAAAGCAGCAAGAGAAGATTAACTTAATGGGAGAAAATATTTGCAAACCACATATCTAATAAGAGTTAATATCCAAAATATACAAGTTCATACAACACAATAGCAAAAAAAAAAGAAAAAAAAAAAGAAAAACAATTAAAAACTGGACAAAGGACCCGAATATATATTTTTCCAGAGAAAACATACAAATAGCCAATAGGCACATAAAAGGTTCTCGACATCACTAAGCATCAGGGAAATGCAAATCAAAATCACAATGAGATGTTAGGATGTCTATTATCAAAAGGATAAGAGATAATACTGGTGAGGATATGGAGACAAAGGAACCTTTGTCACTATTGGTGGGAATGTACACTGGTACATCCACTATGGAAAACAGTATAAAGATCTTTCAAAAAATTAAAAAGATAACTATCATATGATCCAACAATCCCACTTTCGGGTAAACAAAATCACTAGCTCAGATATCTGTACTCCTATGTTCATTTCAGCATTATGCACGATAGGCAAGAAATAGAAACAACCTAAGTATCCATCAACAGATGAGTGAATAAAGAAAATGTGGTGTATATACACAATGAAATATTATTAAGCCTTTAAAAAGAGCAAAATCCTGCCATTTGCAACAGCATGGAGGGCATTATGCTAAGAGAAATAAACCAGACAGAGAAAGACAAATAGTACAGGGTATTATTTATACGTGAAATTAAAAAAAAAAAAAGTCTAACTCATAGAAACAAATAGAATGGTGGTTACCAGAGGCTGGAAGTTAGGGGAAATAGAGAGAGGTGAGTCAAAGGGTACAAACTTTCAGATATAAGATGAGTAAGTTCAGGGGGTCTAATGTACAGTATGGTGACGATAGTAGATAGTACTGTATTGTATAATCAAAACTTGCTATAAGAGTAGAAGCCAAGTATTCTCACGCACACACAAAAAAGGCAACTATGAGGTGACAGATGTGTTAATTAATTAACATGATGGGGGGGGAATCCTTTCACAATGTAGACATATATCAAATCATCACGTCGCACACTTTAAATATCTTACAAATTTGTTTGTTAGTTATACCTTAATAAAGGTAGGGAAAAAAGGAATTAAATTGGATCTCTACCATTTTACAGCAAAAATAAATTCCAGATAGATCGGAAGTCTAGATGAAAAAAAAAATGAAATTTTAAAAGTACTAGAAAAAAAAGAGGA
The DNA here is from genome assembly GCF_000325575.1 of Pteropus alecto. Lineage (NCBI taxonomy): Eukaryota > Metazoa > Chordata > Mammalia > Chiroptera > Pteropodidae > Pteropus > Pteropus alecto. Next base: position 4,831,011 of record NW_006432945.1, read on the forward strand.
CTTTTTTAAGGAAATGAAAATACTCCATATGATATTATAATAATGGATACATGTCATTATACATTTTTCCAGACCCATAGAATGTACGACACCAAGGGTGAAGCCTAATGTAAACTATGGACTCTGGGCGATAACCATGGGGGGCTGGGCATGTGTAGAGGCAGGGGGTCCATGGGAAATCTCTGTACCTTCCTCTTAATTTTGCTATGAACCTACCATCACTCTAAAAAAAAGTCTTTATTTAAAAAAACAGTGAACACTTTTTAAAATTTCAGAATGAGAAAAGCTTAACTTTGACCCACACCTAGAAACAATAAAAGAAAATAAATTTGACTATATAAAAATAAAAAGTCCTACATGGAAAAGAACCACCATAAATTATATAAAGAAACAAACTACAGGGAAAAAATATTTACAGCACACATTCTGACTAATGCCGAAGTCTCTGAGGGGCCCGATAAATGGCAGCTCTGTACCTTGCTTAGTTCCAAATAAACAGAAATAAAACAAAGGAATGGCATGTGGAGGCCAAAATGACAACGTTATTTCTGGTAAAGACTGAGCTGTAACACACCGCTTAGTGTGAGAGCCAAAGAGGCTGGCTAACAGGACCCTGGATGAAGACAGGTCACATGGCCTGGTAGACAACAGCTACACTGGCTTTTTTCTGTCTTTGAACACCCCTATCTGCTTCCACCTCAGAGACTTTGTGCTTGTTTTTCCTTCTTTTGCATATGGAACGAACTTTAGCTAGAAATTCATTGGCTGGCTTGGCTTCTCTCATTACTCACACCTCAGCTCAGATGCGCTCTCCTCACAGAGACCCCTTACCTCAAACGCCCACAGTAAGCGGCCACACTTCCCCCACCACAGTGACCACACTCAGTAACTGCCTTCTTTATTTACTTATTTACTTATTTATTTGAACGTTATGTTGTGTTTATTTCCCTCCACTAAAATATAAGCTCCATTAGAACATTGATCTGTCTTGTTCATCATTATGTCCCCAGGACAGTACCTGGCACATAATATGTGCTAAGTGTTCGCTGAAGAAATGAGCAGAGTCACTGAAATGAACGGAGCCTGTGCTGAGAGAGCATAGAAGGGTCTACAGTTTAGGGGAGTTAGAGAAGACTTCCAAAAGGATGTGAAGGGGTGATTTTTAAGTGGGGGCTTGACGAATGAGTAGGTATTAACCAGAGTGCCTTCTGACTCGAACTGAGGAAAAGGGGAAAGAGATCTTCCAAAGATTGGGACTAAAATACCATGTCTGGGGGAGGGGGGAAAGGGGGAATCTGACAAAGAAAATGGCCCTTTGGTTGGGGTGAGGGGGGCGGGATCTAAAATAGCTGGGAATCAGGTCGACTGATAAAGAGGGCAAAACTTGAGGCTGGAAATATAAGCAGAGAGGAAGATCATGAAAGGGTTTTGTGCCAAATTAAGGAATTTAGATTTTTTTTTCTTAAGGATGGTGGAAAACTATTAAAAGAATTGAGCTTGGGAGTCAACGATCAGATTTCCTTTTGGAAAAGACCTTGGGTCCCGAACACCTAATACAGCCCCTGGCCAGGCTGGTTCCTCAGACCGGCTGTGAGTGAACTCAGGGTGGACAGCGAGTTTGAGAGGAGCAACACCAACCCTGGAGGCAGGAGGACTGGCAGGGAGGCTGCTGCAGTCCCCCAGGTGAGGTGACGGTGGCTGGCCTCAGGAAGTGCCACGCAGTGGAGAGAAGCGCTTGGGTATTCTGCTGCACCTGCCTGCACCCCCTCCACTCCCCGCAATGTCCTGACCATGCAGTCTCCATCCTGCAGGCATTTTCCCAGCTTTGCAGAAGGGCAGAAGACACCATCCTAATTCTTTACTCCCCAAATTCCCATCTGATTATTCCCTCACATTTGGGGACATCACCAAACTAAAGGAGCCTCCTGTTTTAAAGAGGAATTGGGGGAGGGGCATTGGGGCTGGGATGCAGGAGAGGGGAGGGGGATGTCTCACCAGGTGGCGCTGTCGGAGCCAGGCATCCACCCTCACCCAACTGCCCCCTGCCGCCCCCCTGTTCCTTAAGGACAAAGGGAGGGAAGGTGAACAGGTTTTTTTGGTGTCTCTTCCTCTTCCCTCATCTCAGAATCAGTGAGGTCTCTTTTTCAGATTTTTCCAACCTTACCATTAGCCCTAGACAGCCTAAAATCATGTCTCTGTCTTTCAACAAAGGCCTGAAAAAGAAATGGCAAGAACCACTCAACTGAATCTTTTGGCGAAGTAGATAGAGTCTCATCTTCCTCCTGGAGAAGGGCTCATTAAGTAAGACCCGACATTCAGCCATGGCCCATGTTTACTAAAAACTAAAGAGGAAAGACTCTACAAAGCCAGCTGCGGAAAGAGGCGAGTCCATCCCATGTCAAATCACAATCCTAGAAATTGAATGTTTAATTCATAAAGTAAATTAGAAGAGATTACTTGTACAAGTAGCTGCAATGTCCTTAAAATTATTCTTTAACTGAGGAAAAGTTTTTTGACCTTTGGAGAAAATGCTTGCTTCTAGCTATGACTAAAAAGAGATTTCCTTCTTTCTCTGTTGTGTTAAGAATCTTTTCTTCTTATAAAGAAGGCACCACAGTGATTTATAACTGTCATAAAAGCCTGGAATCCTTTTGAGGTTAAGCTACTCAGCTATTCAACTTTTACTACAGAAACTTTGAAATTCAAAAAGAAAAAATAATGTAAGTTTTTGAAGGACATGTGTTGCTGTAGGTGATCCTGTTAATTAAAAGTGATTGCCTGCTAGGAAATCATACTTTAAAAAGTTTCATGAATTTATTAGAACCCTGAAGGTATCTTTGTATGCACAGAGCTTTACACGCCATTTATGCAATTTTGTTTCAGATCTGCTTAAAGTCTTGCTGACACTCCCAGAGCAGGGAACAGCACTGTGAGCATGCGTATGTGTTTTGGCTAATTGAATTATGTGAAAATACATACTAATGAAGCGTTAGCAGAGGTGTTTGCTGTGTAGACTCTGCTTCTAATTTCTTCTAAATTAGTAGCATCTTTTTGGAACAGATTAATGTTTTAGAAAAGGCTGCTTTCTTATAAAAAAATAGCACACTGTCTAATATTGTGATTCATTTTTTGCATGCTAAAAAGCTCTCTGCACACCTGATGTGCATATCGGAAGATTGAAACCTAAAAGACATTTTTAATTTCAAAAATGTGTTACTCTAGAAAGACCAGCGACGCATAATTATCCAATAAAATTAATCAGCAAATTATTAATCTCTTAAAACATTTTGTTTCCCTCACCTTTAATACACTTTTAAGAATGACTGCGTTTGGTTTGGTTTGGTTTTAACGAGGATTATTATTTAATGGTCTTACTTAGAATATTTTTCTGCATGTCATGTGGAAATAGTACCTGGTCACATTGGTTGCTCTAAGTCTGCGATTCCCTGACGCTGGCAGGTGAGAAATACGCTATGGAAACGCTGTGCTGTTTTGCACAGGAACCCAGGGAGCTATCAAAGTCAGAGAACATGCCTCTGTTTGCAGGTGGAGGTGGGCAGGCACCGAAGTCCCAGAGCATCGCTGGGGCTGCAGGCGACAGCAATCAGCTAATTACCTAATAGGAATGTGGAGCCTGTGCCCAAGCTCCGCGGTCGCCTTCAGGTCATGGAAGCTAGAAAACGGCTTGTTTGCTCTCTGTCGCTTGGTTGCGCTTGGTTGCGTTGCGCCGTGTGGTCTGTTACAGGAGATGGGCAGGGCTGCTGGAGGAGCAGGTGGGGGAGGGGGGCGCTTGGCACACCCCAAAGAAAACTGCCTGGGATGCCTGTTACGGTTCAGGGTCAAAAAGGAGAGGGGGGCGCTTGGCACACCCCAAAGAAAACTGCCTAGGATGCCTGTTACGGCTCAGGGTCAAAAAGGAAGATTCGGGGGAAAGAAACCGCGAGAACACTTGGGCTCAGCTTGCCGTACTCCAAGGCGCGCGTTTAGAGCACACAGACCTCAGACATAAAGGTGATCTGAGACCACGCTGGAAATCGTTCATGCACCTACAACACTGGATGCCTAGAAAACAGTTCGAGGGACAATAAACCATAGAAAGTGATTGGTGGGAAAAAAAATACATGTCTGTGGTTTAAAATTACATATATAAACATAAAATTATATATGTAAATATATATGTGTACTTTGTGTCACTATAGAATTATCCTTGATCAAAAAATTAATATCTTGACAGGAATGGTTTGATTCGTGCAGGACGATGAAATCCTATACAGAAAACTTGCTTTTCAGTTTGAGGCTAAGCAACCGATCGCAGAAAGTGTCACCAGGTCTCTCTCACTTTTCATTTTTTACCTCAGAGAATGGAGAGCATCCTTAACTGGCCCCACCCCACCCCCATCTGCACCATCTCTGAGACCCTCGCCTTCCAACTGATGCTCATATTGCTGCAGTTTTCCACGATTACACATCTTTGCCATGTCATTTGTATTTCAGTAGATCGTTATAACGATTCTTCTGCCTCCCTGCTTGTGGCGTCTCCATGAATTCCCATTTTTATGACAGTCCTGTTTTTATATATTTTATAAGAATAGCAAAATAGAGATCAAAAGAGTTCAGCTCAAAGTCCCTATTCTGCCGCTTACTAATCTTGGTGATGTCACTAACACGCAGTTTAGCACTGGTTTCCAAATGGGTAAAATGGGCCAAAAAAAATCCTTTCCTGCCTGTCTCACAAGGTCATTGAGATGATCAAAGCCTGTGGAAAAGGCTTTGAAAATTTAAAGTGAGCTGACAGTATTATCACAGAGCAAAATGCTTACCTATTAGGACACCACTGGTCTTCACACCTCTTCTTCTTTAAATCTAAAGGTAGACCTTCACACCATGTTGTCAAACCGAGTCATCGCTAGTCTCCTGAAAGACAGGCTGACTTGCGAGCCAGGGAAGCAGCTTAGACCATTGGGCAGCAGACTCTGAGATGAAGATTAGTGTGCAGGTGTTTATTAGCAGTGTTCTTGGGACCAACCCTGGGAAAGGGACTGGAAGGAAGCAGAAATAGGTAGAGGGAGAAGGCGATGCTATCTTAGTGCAGTCTCCAGCCAGCTAGCCCTACATGGAGCTCTGAAGCTGGGGTGACTGACTCTTCAGAGCTGCTCCGAGTTGGTGTGAGGGGGCCATAGCTTTATTCTCCTTATTTGAGCAGCCATTGGATTCCGGCTATCCAGGGAAGGGCTTTGCTTCAGCAGAGACAATTGCCTGGAAACGGCTGACAGCCTGGGGTCTTTCTGCTGTGGGGAAATGAGTCCTCTGCTCCTGAAGGGGGACCTGGGTGGTGCCTGTCACAACGTCCACCACACTGATCTTTTGCTTTTGGTTGTGTATTTCTGGAAGATGCTTAGTACAGTTTCCTGTTGGCAGAATGTGTTGATTTCTATGATGGCCTTCAGAAACGACATCGGAGTTAGGACACTCAAGCTCTAAGTATGATACTGCACACGTCCGAGCTAGCTGAGCACCTCTAACAGACCGGGCGGCAGGTCCCTCGTTAAAGGTTCTCACTCTTTTCCTCTCTCTTCAGTCTCTCTGTGTTGTTATATGGGGGACCTCTCCAAGGTCTGCCTCTTAAAACATTCTCTCCTAGCTTCCCCCCAGGTCTTGGACTCCATCCTTTGGACCACCATTACTGGGACTCAGACCTCATACCCAGGGTCTGCAGCCATGTATCACTCCTGCCCACTCATCCACCAGGCCAGGTTCCTGGAATGCAGCCTCAATCAGAGCCTCAGCCTCCTATGCAGTACTAGGGGAAGTCAGGCAGATAATCTGCTGTGTTGCCTTAAGCTGCCACTCAACATCTCTCTTCAACTGTAAAACAAGAAGGTCTGTTCTTTCTAAACTTACCTCAAAATTATTGTTTTTTATAAGCAAACCAGGCAGTGGTAATATATGTTGTGTGCATGTGTTTAGTGTTTGTGTGTGAACGTTTTATAGATATGTATTTGCTAGGTGCACAGCTGGATGTGTGTGTGTCCCAAAGTTTGGATGAATTCTACGGAATAGTCTATGGCCTGCACTCTCCCCTCACTGTTTCTGTCTTTTGGAAAAACAGTCATTATCATGTAATAGCTAATGGACTATTTTACCAAGGATTTTTGATAAATACTATAGCATATGGAGCTGAAGCCCTAGCACTCTAACTGGTACATAGCAATTTCTCTGATAGATGTCAATAACCTACTACCTTAACCTCCTAAACACCTAAAACCCATATCTAGCACCACTGTTCATTCATTCATTCATTAAGCATACCTACTATGTGCCAGACCCTGAGCTAGGCACCAGAGACGGGGCCACAACTAATGCACATCCTGTGTGCCAAGCAGCAACCAGATGCCTTAACAGAAAGTCAAACATGATCACAAAAATATGAAATTAGGTTATATACAGAATAACTGTCTTCTTTTGAATTGCGTGTGATTTTAGTTGTATATCTTTTCAAAGATGCTCAATTTTTCTTATAAGTTCATGTAAACATACAAGAACTTTTCACGTACCAACAAGAAAGCTTTTCCTCCATACTTCCAAATAAAACATTCATGTACTTCAGTCTACACGGAAAACCAGTTTTGAGTCGGTGAATCTTAATTTACTTTCCAATCCATTTTATGGGCTTGTTGTATAATAAAAGCCTCCAGTTAAAAATATTTTTACATTGCACTTTTAATTTTTAAGGTGTTTCCAAATCTATTATCAAATTCAAGCCTCATAAACACCCTACTATATAACTGGAAAGTATTAAACTCATTGCACAGAAAAGGAACCCAAGGCAAAGAGCAAATTGAGCGATTGTCTAAGATCACTCAGCCAGTCAGTAAAACAAAACACAGAAACAGAAAAACAAAACTAAATCCAGTTCCCTGATCTTTTTCCACTGAGAAAGTTGTATATTTAGAGTTTCTGAAGGTAAGTGAATTTTTTATGTCCTCAGTCACACATGCTACTTCCATTTCCATGGACAACCTGATAGTGAATCTCTCAGCTTGTCTTCAGCCGGTGTGATTACTAGTTAAAATGATTAGCGATATGTATCAATTTATATGAATCACTGATTAAAGAGGGCTGCTATGAACTCAGGGTCTCAATTTGTGAAGCCTGAGAATATAGTTCAATCTCTGGAATCTGGCCTGCTTGCTACTTGTTACTAATTGCTTGAAATTTTTTAAATTATTGCATATTTTAAGGAGTATTTTAAATTCTGTTGTGTATCTTGAAACATAATACTAGAGGCAGCAGGTGTTTGCCTTTCAGTATTCTCTGCTCCTGCCTTCGGCGATCAAGAGCATCATTATCTTACAACCTGAAGAGAGGACGTTTTTAGTCAGCAAACACGACACAGGGAGCCTGATTTCTCACTTCACTACAACCCATGGAACTTTCCCTTGCCATTCGCCCACGATAGACACTGAACTTGGCCTGCCACCTGTAAATGCCTCAGTGGCCAGAGCGGCGAGAGAGACAGCCAATGGGCTGGCGGCGGTGGGTGAGGTGGCTATGGGGCCTGTGCCCCTCTCGACACTCTAACATGCATGCCACCTCCTCCAGAACGCTCT